>NW_010405293.1:90667-113157 GCF_000710305.1 Buceros rhinoceros silvestris | reverse complement strand
GCTGATGTATTATAGGGGTCTTCCTAGCTGAGAAGGGGTGTCCGCGAAGGACCGTCAGGGAAAGTGAAAAACTTTGAAAGCCCCACTTCTGCTGACCCTGTAGTGGGTGCTTGCAGGCAAAGGGGGTGCTGCTTTTTTCCTGTCTTGTTTTCAAAGCTGCCGTGCGTGCTTAACCCGAGTTAACACAATTCGGAGCGTCTGCTGTGGTAGAGCCACGGGCCGGCCCTGGAAAGAGAGGCGGTTACCGTGCCGACTTCGGTGTGAACTTCTGGTGTTCTGGTATTGGGTGGGGCTTGCTGAGTGGCTCAAATAGGGTAAATAAAGAACGCTATCGGGGTGGTAAATAGTGAATTTTTTAAAGGCAATTTAATAGCAGTAAGTGATGAAATGGAAAAGTTCGCACCGTGACAAGGAACATTTTTCAACTGATTGTTCCCTTATATTTGACCTTAAAAACAAGAATGTTTAACTTTTCATCATAACAGTTAGTTTTTACCTGTTGACACTTTCTGCTTTGATGGTAACTTTGATAAAGAAGCACTGTTGACTTTGTTTATGTGAACGTAAGATGGAGTATTATTCGTGAACTGTGTTGTAGATGAGCTGTGGGTTACTTAGCTATTGTCGTAATGCAGCGTACTGCTATGTAATGTCATTCAAATAAGCAAATAGGAGTGACTGTAAGCATTTACAGAATAAGGCTTTGTAGGCAAGGGATCATCTGCTGTACTTCAAATTCCTCTTAGGAAAAGCTTAAAATCTTTGCTGAAGAATAACATTTTAAACATTTCTCTTTTAAAATGCTTTTAAAGTGCTGAGTGTATTTGACATGTTTTGTGTATTAGAAGTCCTCTTTTAATTTATTCTGTTCACAGAGAAAATTAGTACTAAGTGGATGAAGTCTCTGCCGTATCCCCTTGTGCATTACATGCTGTAAGGTGCTACACCACCACTGTCAATCTCGCAGAACAGGGTTGACAATATAGCACTTTGTTTTTATTGACATCCAGAGTCTCTGTGCTATGTACTGTCAAGTATCCAGTTTTGAAATAGTATTTTAGTCAAAGCTTCTTTATTCTCTCAGAATTCTAGGAAAGCATTAACTAAGATGTCATTCTAAGACGTCATCCTGTCTGCAGTGTTTTGCAATCTACAGAAATTACTATAGCTTGAGAAAACGAAAGAGGAAAAAGCAGCCTGTAACTATGTAGAGGCAGATCCCCTATTCTGTAAACTTCCCTGGCTGAAATTCCTTTCTGTTTTGCTGAAGTGTGATTGTTGTAAGAAATAAGATCTGTCACAGAGTGTGGAGATTCCAGGGAAACTCCGTGCTGAAATATGTTCAAGATCCATTAAGTCATTTAATCTGAAATATTAAACAGAAGGGGAAAAGTATTTTTCTTTCCACCTTTTGTCACTTTTTTAACGAAAGATGGGTTAATCTGTGGTAGAGTCATAAAAAAGTGGAATTACTTTCTCATGCAAGTAGCGAATACACTTTGAGTTAAGATTGTAAAACTGAGCACACTTTGTATCACGTTGTGTGTCACGTTGTGTGTCACGTTGTGTGTTTTTAAGAAGTAGTGCTGTAGCAGATAAACTTCATACCTGCATTAGCTTAGTTCAGTCAGCATCTGGGTAATGTTTTTATAGTGTATATTTCAAAATCAGAATGCTGGAAAAAAACGTGTTGAGAGAGAGAACAGTGGAATCTTAGGAGAGGGTGAGAGAGTGGAAAGTGGTGATACTTCATTTATATGTACATTTGAAAATTTCCTGCTTCATTTGTTGAAAAAACAGTAACTTGTTTCTCAGTTACTATATATTTGACTTCTAAAATAAATTTTAGTAAAAACTGTAAATTTTTTTCATTCAGGTGGCATTATGTGAATTCAGTAATGGATACCTACAAATACATATTACTGCTAGTTGATAGATTTTTGAATTTTTTTAAAAACAATGCTCCTCCTTTCCATCATTGCCTTTTCTGAAAATCTTCCCATGAAACTGTCACATGATTAAATGCAAACCCCAGAAATAAGCACAGTTAGGAATTGATGTTATTGTGCTTGTCATTGCTGAGCCTGGAAGGACAGAAACGAACTTTGAAGTTGTGTGAGTCTTTACTGTCAGGGATGCCCTATGCTGATGAGAAAGTTCAGGTCTCTCTCAGTAGTTAGGTGCATGCGAAGTAAATGTTGTTTTGAAGTTGCAAAGATACAGTGAAAGGCAATATATTTTTTACCAACTTACAGCTGGCTTTCTGATGTAGCTAGTGATGAGAAAATCGTGTGGTCTTCAGAGAGTTTGGCTAAGTACTCTGTCTTTTCACAGATCACTTTAACACGTACTTGCTAAAATCTTCTCCCTTCTTGTGCTGTAACTGTTTGCCAACTCTAAATTCAGAAGTATGGGTCTTAAATAAAACCATTGCTCATTTCCCTAAGCAACTACTGAAAACTCGTAGTTTAATTTTTTTTCCAACATGTCAATAGCTTTTGTTTGGTTCTCAGACACAAAACGACACAGCTGTTATAAAACAAAGGGGAGAGAATGTTTCAGGCAAATGATGAAAAAGAAATTCCTGATCTTGATCACTTTCAGCTCTGTCACAGGTAATTTAGAAGTGGAAATTGTAATTTGATGTCCTTTAAATAAGCTGTTAACCTTTTATGAAGCTTTACATTGACAAGATTATAATCGTGTTTGTCATTAACTCTGCCCTTAGGTCAGTCAAGCACTAAATTTGCATTTAATTTTGAGCACAGAAATAAGTCAATGAGTCTAATGCAGTGCTTTTATTTAAACATATATGCTTTGCTGAAGCATTGTTGACAGTTTCAGATGTAAGGCCTTAAAAGATGTTACAATTTATTCCAGTCTCAAGATAAAATACTTTATGTTTAGAGTTTAGGTGGAACTAACAGATCATGTGTACACAGTCTGCATGCCATCTACTAGCATTTTTTCTCCCTTTCAACTTTTGTTCTTTTGAAAAGCGGTGCCTTATATTTTTTTTCTCCATTTAAAATGCAGAATTAGCTAAACTGAGATACGCCTGTATTTCATTGCATCCTCCAAGCAAACCTTACTGATACCAACAGATCGAGAGCAAAGTAGGTGTGAGTTTGTGTGGTGTTGGCAGTTATTTGTCTGGTGGGGTTTTTTTCTTTTAAAGATTATATTTCTATCTGTTTAAACTCTTACAGACAGATTTTTAACACACAAAGTAAAAACGAAGTGAGCAGATGTTTTTTGGGTCTCATTAGTTTGGTCTGAGTGGGTTTTTGTGTCATAAGTTACTGTAAAAAAATTGAGGCTGTGGGAGTTTCACTATTTCTTTATAAAAACCAATAAGCCTTAGTAACCACTTTGCACCTGTAGATTTGAAAACTAGGGAGTAACTGTAATGGTGCTGGACTCAGTCATACCTGGTTCCACTTAGTGGTGTTACTTAGCTGACCGTTTCTGTCTTGTTATGTCTGTAGTGGCTGTTTGAAAACAAAAGGACACTGAGAATCCCTTAGTTTGCCTTTGTGATTGCAGTGGTAACAGCCCTGGCTATTTTCTGAAGCCTGTTCTGCTGCCATTCATGAAATGAGGGACTGTGTCTTCAGGAAGACACCAGAACCTGTGTGAAAGTACCTGGTGATACGGCAAACTTTATGTGAACTAGACTTCTGAAATCCTGGGTTGGCTTATTACTTGGTTTCTCAGAAATGCTGTTCTTTCCTCCCCAAAAAGGAAAAGATTTGGCATTTAATATTGATGATCATTACACTTAAGGCTTACAAAGTGGGTATGTGTGGCACTTTAAGTTAAAATTTGACTTTGTACAGCTTTGAACAAGAACTACTTCTAAAGAACATTCAGTGATTCTTTTTAACCTGTAGGAGAAGGTAACAGCATTTTAAAATTATATTTGTTAGTTCAAGTAGTGTTACTATCCCATGTGGCTAAAACATGGTGTAGTTACTAGAGTTGTTTTGCTGTGTTGAGCCTCATCATTTTTACATATACTTAGCATTATTCATATACCAGAGTATCTTTGCCATATATTTGAATACTGTTTATTCCTTTGGTTTAAGTTGCTTTGAATGTATTTTAACAAAGACATTCTGACTTTATTCTAACAATAACCTGGAAAAATAGTTTATATGTTTATGGCATCTTAGTGTTTCCTTTTGTCATTAGTTCACTACTTTGACATTTAGGAACGGAAAAAAACATGCAAAAATTCTGCTTGTAAAGATACTTAATAAAGCGATCATTCAGGTAGAACAGTTACTCTTTGCCAAGTGAACTTCCTCATGCTATGAATTCTTCTTCAAACGTAGTAGTTTTCTGGTGTAATAAATTTGAGTGTAGATTTCCTATAATAATTTTGCACCCAACAATTCTGATTCAGAGCATCACACTTCTGAAGTCTCTGTAATGATTAATTTAATTTCCTAAACATTTTGTAGTTTTTAAACCATTGTCAATAGTGCATCTGTAATGACTGAAAATACTTGAAAATTTTAACTGAACAGTTTTTTTATTAAAAATAAACAGCCAGAGCTCCCTGATCCTGCCCAGCAGGAAATAATAAGCGGAATTGATTAATAACAAGAGGGGGCAATTTGTGTTGTTGTATTAGAAAAACAAACTGTGTCATTTAGGATTGTGTAGTGTTATTGTAGCTGCAGCAGTCTGCAGTTGAGAAAAATTCTACAGAAAAAACCTGTATCTTTGATAAAAATGCCTCTTTGCACAAACCTTTTCTCACTTGTACACTGGCAAATTATACTCAAATCTTTATTCAGAGATTACATGCCTTTGTAGTAGCTGAAGGAAAGTAAAAAAAAAAAAATAAATCTTCCATATGCTGCTTTTGTGGAAATTGAGCATTGTTGAGTTTTATTCTTAGAATGCAGATTCCTTAAAACAGCCCTCTATACCACCAGTTATTGAAGTCATAGATGGGAGAAGAAATTCTAGAAAACTTTTAATGTTTAAAGGCAAACTTCAAATTTCAAGTCTGTTTCATTACTGAGTTAAAATTCTTTCCAAAAAAACCCATAGTTGATGGGTTCCTTGTCAACTGGAGTGAGTTAACAATTACTTCTCGTGGTTTTTAAAATGCTTTTTCTTTCCTATTGGTGCTAAAGAGAACTATGGCAATAATGAGAGGGACAGTGTGCATAATGTTCCTTTAATGTTTTGGTTCTATTTCCTTTGTATATTTCAGAGAACTATAGCTGTTTATCACCTTTTATTTTGAATAATTGAAGGATTTGCTATCTGTAGCACATCTTTCCCCTTTATTTTAAAAAGAGAAATATGTGTTACGTGCATTTTTCCCCAATTTTTCCAGACTCTACATCAAGACAGTGTTCATTTAAATGATAAATATTTGGTCTAATCTTAATCTTTGCCTGGGGACTTCAAAATCAGTATAATTTATTAAAATGGATATGATCAAAACAAGTGGTTGAGAAAATAACCATTGGTAAAACCTTTTCTGTGTTAAGATTTTGCTTGGTTAGTATTTGGGAGATGGATGTCTCTCTGCTCTTAATTTTTGTCTGCAACAGCTTCATTAATGGCAACACTAATGGAAGTGCAGGGTGCTGGTAGCTTACAGCTGTGGAGAGTTTAGTTGCGTAGCCCTGCTTTAAGCTGGTTTGGACAGCAGGTGTTCAAAATGCCAGCACTGTTGTTACATTGCTTTTAATAAAAATGGGATTTATTTTTCTGAAGAAAAGTGTCTTTCATTCAGACTTTAAAAATTAAAATGGTTAGAAGGACATGCATAGCTTAAACTTAAGGGTTGTCCATGTAACTGCTGTAGGTTCATGACCCAACTTCTGTGTCCTCTGAAGCGACAGAAGACCTAAGCCCGTGTATATGTATGGCCTGCTATTTTGTGCTGAGTTAGAAAATAGCAGTTGTCCAACTTCCTTTTTTCCGTCCCTGTGCTTCTCTGGGAATATATTCTTCACCAAAGGTTTTTGCTCTGGAGATGTACTCCCAGTGTTTTGAAAGGATCCTGACTTTGAAGGCACTGCAGCGATGAAGGCTTGAGACTAAACATCTTGGTTCAGTGCGTCTGTTCGTCAGAGCAGCCTGCTCTTGTCTTCTGGCCAAAGTCATCTCAGCAGCTCTTGTCCTGCTTCCAGCCCTCACCCTGCAAGCCACAGTGTCTGTTGCACAACACATTTCCCAGCATCTCCATTTGGGAAATACTGAGCTTGAAAACAATTGTCTATACAGATGCAGATTATGTTTTGCCATGGACACAGTGAAGCTTAAGGGTGGATGGTTGCCACTAGAAGTAGTAAACAGTACCAGTTCATAGCTGCTACAGGATTTCGGAGATCTCCGTGCTGTTCCTAAGAACACAGTTCTCTGTAATCGGCTAGTCTACAATGTTTTCTCATCCTGATGTTGCAAAAATACTTACAATATAATATGTAAACCACAAGCATCTTGGCCTCACCTTCATCCTTATTCCTCTGTATGTTTAACAAGCAAAATAAACAGACTGAGAGCATAATCACAGTAAAGTTCGTTACTTTCTTGTCCAGTCAAAGAAGCTTATTTTAAACAGGTAAATTGCAATGAAAGCCAGGTTAAAGAGAAAAAACACTCTGCTAGAAAACTTGCAGGAAGAGCTGTGCTTTCAGTATATGAAGTCTGCTGAAATGAGTTTCTCATCTTGAGGCTTGCTTTCTGAATCACAGCCTTGAAAGGTGAGAACAGGTTGATGTAGAACATCTCAAAGAGATGGATGTTCTTCAACATAGAAGTTTCTTTAACCCATCAGACTAATTCCAGTTCATTACCCAGAGTTTATTATACTTGTTAAGAACATTATCCACTAACAGATATCTTCAGTGTACCATTTACAGAATATGTCTTAATTTCCATCCTGTTAAACTCATCTGTGCTATAATCAAACCTTCTCCCATGAAATAGTAATCAGTCCTGAACTCAGTCTTTATACTGGACTAATTAAAAAATAGCAGACAAGTTTTAGAAAAGGTAGTTGATTCTTTGAATTTTAGAACACAACAGCAGGCAGATACCCTGATGCTAGTCTTTTGCGTTCATTTTATGAGGATATAATGGTCATCTCATCACATCAGGTTTTATGCTTTAATTTTATTTGGTTGGCTCAAAGTAGAGAAAGTTTAGAAGAGATGAGTGGCTGATAGGAGTTTCCATCTGGCATTACACTCTTTTACGATGAGGCAGATCTTTGTGGGGAAAAGAAATTGGTAATACTATTGATCCTTCATCTCTCCAAACTGATTTAAAAAAAAGCAAAGAACATAAATTAGAAGTAGGGACCTGCTTACCATGCCCCTCTGTGAAGGCTTGGGAAAGGAAGTATTTGATGTGGGTTTTTTTTTTTGTTCTCTGGTCCTATTTGAAATGTTAACTTCATCAATAAGTGCACTGGTGCACTTTAAAACATGGATGGATAGATTTGGGGTACTAAAGATCAGTTGTTTATTGTGAAGGAGGCATTGTTCAGATATTTAGGGTAATGTTCAGATGATTTTATTTCCTCTTGGAGGAATAAGAAGTCTTCTTAATTTGTTAGTATATATACTGTTCAGGGTTTTAGCCAGGTCAGTGTGAGAACAAAGCTAGAAGAAGAATAAAGTCTTGGCTTTTTAAAAGGCATGCAGTTGCTGGGTGAGATGTCTGTAAATGTTTTCAGAAATAATTGGACTAGTAGTGTCTGTATCAAACATTAAAGCTTGATTCCTCGTAGATGATGAGATTTGCCTTGAGTTATGCTTGTCCATAGAAAGGTAATAAGAGGAAGTCCCATTCCCTATTTATAGGTATTGGATACTGGTATCAAAGAGGATAATAGTTCACCTCATTTTTAAAATTCAGGCCGGAAAGTTGAAGCGGAAAAGCAGAGGGAAGGATGGGGACTCCAAAAAAATCAGAGGGCTGAAAAAAGTTGGTTAGAGAAACCTGTCTTTGTTTTTGAAAGGTAGTTGGATACAGTGGAGATTGGAGAACAGCAGGAGAGAGATCTGAAGTCAAATGATTGAGATAAACAGAAATGAGAATTCTTGTTCCTAGATGAGAGCATTCTTACATTAATTATGTTGTTTCCATTTAAAATGCCTGATCCTTTTTCAAGCTTTAAAAACAAATACTCGGAATACAATATATGGACTGGTGTTCTTCCAGCAGTATGTACTTGTACCTGGTATTGTTTGTTTATTAAGGAGGAGTAGTGATGCAAAGTAACTGCTGTTATGTTTGCTTGATTGCTTGGTGCAACCCCATCATCTTCCTGTCTTCATAATGGTGTATGTCTATGTATTTTCCTAGATTTTTTTTCTTTTTTTCCTTTTATTAACCTTTTTCACAAGGGCAACTGACCCAATGTGGGGAGGAGGTAATATTGCACACATACATGTATGCACAGGTGTACACCCTTATAGTCCCTCAGTAGGTGCAGCTGTGTGGGTTTGCGGGATTTTGTGTTTTCCCATTGGGCTGGGAGCTAGATGATGTTCCTTCACTGTCCCTTGAATTGTCACACTAAAAAATACTGTGAGTTAAAATGCTCAGTTTCCTGTGCCTCATTGAAAGACTTCAGATGATCTCCAGGGTGGGGACAGTCGTGGTTGATTGTGGTCTGCAGATGTAGCGGTGTATTTTTTATTGTAAATGCAAGTTTGCAGTGCAGTTTGGGGGAATCGGAGATTAAGTGGGAAGCAGGCATATGTAGTAACACAAACTTCTACAAAACAGTTTTAATTCCAGTCATCTTCAAATGAGAGAGAGGTCGTTTTGGCTTGACTTCTTTTAAGATGCATATAGCAGCAAATACAGCTTGGATAAAATCAATCTCTTTCCTTAGATACAGCTCCTGTAAGGAGGGAATGAACAAAGCTGCTCAGTAGATACTAATCTTGCCACATAATGCGTGCAGGAGAAGTGCTTAGAGACTCAAGCAATAAGGGAGGAGGCCAATTAAAAGTAATACAATTAATGTTAGGGTCTGTTTTTCTACAGGTGTCTTTTTGTTTTTTAATCATGTTGCCCCAATATTCTTCTAAAAAAGAGGAAGCTTTTAACTGAATATATCCCAAGGGATATGGTAACTGAATATATCCCAAGGAAACAAATTCTGTTTTGAAGGTAGGGCTCCCAGAATGTTTTTGTCATTTGTTTGGCTTTGAAAGAGGACAAAACATATAGTGAAACCAAGAGTATTTCAGTCATTTAGAGGGATCATTTTAAACTGCTGGGTTAAATTTTGTCTAGGCCCTGAAAAGGCAGTTGGGCATCAGTTTACATAGGTATACATACCTTAAACAAAGGCATATGTTTGCGCATCTAAATCATCCTGTATTTATAATGAACTGGCTTAGCATTAAAGCCAGAGAGAATGTCTTTTGGCTGTTAGAAATTCATTACTACATGCCTACAGCAACTGGGTAGTATGTAGGTAGTTACCTTGCTGTTTCTGAGTGTAAGTTTGTCTTGTTTTAATGTTTTGCTGTTTGCCTGCTGTTTTGCTGTCATGGCATTGTTCATTGCATCAGCCAGAAAGACAGAAGTGACAATTTTGATTAGGTGAAATTGAAGGGCTGATTCAGATAGACATTCATTTTATTTCTGTATGGATTCTAAATTTTTTATCAAAGTACTCTAAATGAAAAGTTTTCAGAAATACTGTTTCTGCAGTATTTTTCTATTTTGTTGAAGTCATGAAATGTAAAACTGTAAATAAGACCAGAAATTGTAGCAGGCGTTCTGCTGGAGTGAGTATAATGCAGTCTGAGAAACTAGAGTGGGACAGAGATGATAGAACATGCTGCTAATATTTTCTTACTGGGCTTGCAGAAAAATAGTGAGATGCTTTGTTTGAAAGTTTTGTGAATAAGTATACATTTAGCAAACAGGCAAATGGGCAGATGCTATTCATATGAATAAGCACGTTTACCATGTTATCTGGGTACTTTAGGTATGTTGGAAGACAATTTTGCATATGTGACTCATGAAATAATAAGTGATTAAATATGAAAGATCACAAAACAAGACTTTCAGTACCAGTTTTTATTTTATTCATGCAGAAGAAATCTGGCATTTGCACTCAAAGTTACCTCATCAGTGTGCATCAGCAGGGTGGGTATTTTCTGACTCTTCCTAAACATGTTGGCTTCTGAGGTCTTCAGATTGTTTTGTAGTATTTTGTATCCCCTTTAACTGGGAAGTGTTTGCCAAGAACTAAATTACAGTTAGTTCAGTGATTTCAGTAACTTGTCAATTTGTGATGAGGGTTCTATTCTTTCTATGGAGTGGAATGTCAAATAAAAACATCTTAGTAAAGCTTGTCATATGCTGAAGGTTTTGTTATGCCTTGTATGTTGGCTTTTTTTCCATAAGGATGAATAATAACAGTAGCAAATATTAATGAAAATAATGCTTTGCAGAATGTGCCGGTTAGATAATGTGATTAACTGGTATTTTTATATTGCTGAAATCCGGATGTATTAGGTAATGAAGTACAGCATGAGTGACTGTGGCTGTTTGTTATATCTGTTATTCAGTTTGGGCTGAAATCTTATGAACAGTTATTTGATATTTGCTCTAATACTACAAATAAATATTACCCAGTAAATAATTCTCTCTAAAGGTGAGTACTTCTATTTTGTAGGTTAAAAAATAGTTTTATCCTCTTTTTCCTGGAAGTTATCTAAGTACTAAGTGTCTACTGTTTCTCCATTTTAAATTTTATTTAATTTCCTGCTTGTGTGGGATGATGACTGTATGCTGTCTTTGGAGCTTGTTAACAAGCTGAGTTGAGCCTTCATCAAAGTGAAGTACCTAAATATTCCAATTTTCTTTTTGATACTTGCCTTTCTAGTTCCTGTAGGAGGTACACGGTGACTCTTTTCTTTAGTGGTTTATTGATTGCTTGCCACTCTCTTTCATGGGGCAGTAGGTTTTCACAGTTCGCTTTGCTGGGAAACATGGCTCATGTTCATTGTGGTGGAATATGAGGGCCAGTGACATGTTTCCATCTTCTATTAGTTATTTACCTTATTTAAAGTGTCCGATTGCATGCAGACGCGAGTCTCTTGAAATAGTCACTACTGTTATTTTAAGATGTTCCCTCAGAGAGCCTTTTTTAATGAGATCAACATAAGTAAAATTTAAATTCTTTCAATAACATCCACGTGAAAGAGAATAATACTAATTTTATATAATTGACCTAATAAATTCATAAGAAAATGTTCAGTCTCTGCTCCTGACTGGCTACTGGCCCCAGGAAAACTAAGCCAGGCTTAACTTACCCAGTGTCCAGCATTCACACAGAGACTTGTGAAAGCGGGTTAGGTATGCTGTTCGTCTATAATTGTCATTGTCAGCACTGAGTTGTTGTGGGTGCCAAGCGCTTGTGGACCTCTGCAAATAAAGGTGTCCAAAATTAGTAAATGTTTGACTGCTGGTTTTATTTAAAGAAAACATATTGGATGTTCCTTCTTGGGCATCTTTTATCTTACATTTAGTAATACTTCACAAGAAAATCATTAGGGTTCGTTCATGAATGCTCAGAAGTCTCTTTACTGTATAAAAATGCAACATCCTGCTTTTGCTAAACTATGCTAATGATCTTTCCTAAACTCTAATGACAGAACACTTAGCAGAGCAAAGACAGAAACAAATTAATTGCTGATTTCAATAAATTTTTAGGTCAAGACTTTGACTGTTATTTCTAGTTGCTTGGCAGGAGGTAATGGAAAATCCTAGCTGTAGCCCATCCTGTCCTTAGCCTACCCCTCGCAGATACCGGGGAATTGTAAGAGTATTTTAGGAATCATTAACATTATGAGTAAAATAAGAAGGGTTAGAGATGAGGCTTTTAACTCCAATGTTTTTCAGGTTCCTCTATTGCTGTATATTGAAAAAATAAAGAGAGTTCTGATTATGTTTTTGTGTTTCAGGATTAAAAATGGCAGGAGAAGATCCCTATATTATGGGAGTGTCTGATCCTCAGGTAGGTAGATTTGTGTGTTTCTAGTATTCCTGTATTCTCCTCTAGCTGTCTGTTTTGGCTTCCTCTCATATTGTCCTGTCATTTTCTAGGCTTAACAACACGAAGGTATAAAAACATTCTAGCTATTGGCAGAAGTCAGGTTTGGGGAAATCTAGGGATTTTTTTCTTTAAGGCTTTTTTATTGTGGTGTAACCTGTGAAGTGGCTTGCTACTGGTGAAATAGCTGAAATGAAAAGGAAAGCTAGGCCTGCTGAAAGAAGCAGTTGAAAAAAAAAAACTTGTTTATATGCCCTGTCTGCCTGTGACTCTTGCTCTGAAATTTATTCTGCGGTGGACATTGGACTTTATCTGAAAATAAAAACCCTTATGCCCTAAAAGGCCCTTTTTTGTAATTTTTTTGTGAAATTTGTGTTGCCGTTGGTGACTACAAAGTTCTGCACTCACACAGATCACCAGGCCTAGCTCTTCAGAAGCTCTTCCTGATCTCGTTAGGTTATTTCATGATTAATTTGAACTATGAGAATAGTGCTTGAGTGAAAAGTTAGGGTGAAGAAAGATCATTTCTACTGACCTTAATTTTCAGAAAGATTCTATTTTCTCCTTTATGCTTGCTCCACTTTGGAAGAAGATAGATTTACACCTGACAAGAATTACAGTGAGTTAAGATGTGTCAGTGTTCAAAAAAATATTAAACTTTAATCTGTGTAAAGTGTTTTCTTGCATTAGAGCTTGTGAAACGGTTTACATGAGGAATGTAGTCTAGTGGGGTCTAAACACAGAAGTGGAAATGAAAACTCACAGGTATTCAGCCAGGCCTCAGGCAAGAGATCTAGGGTCATATTTTTGTAATTCACCATTATAAGCTCTTTTGAATATGTAGTTGTTAGTGCAGGTAGGCAAAGCGTGTTCTTAGCAACTGTGCTGATATCAGTGTGGTCTCATGGGTGTAAAATATTTACATGCTGCACCGGAGTATTTGCAGTCTCAGTGTTTGCAGAGAACTTTGAAATTCTGATAATTTGATAGATGCTTTATGAAGTAATGTATGCATGTAGTGATGAAGAGTATATTTTCTTTAAATATAGATGTTTGCAATGGATCAGCTCATGGGAATGAATGCGTTATTTAATAATACAAATTACATCACTTCAGACTTACCACTACGAACAGGTAGGAACTGTTGCTATTTGGTTGTGCTATTCTTCTGTTTTCTTCCTGTTTGTTTTTTTGTGAAGTTCTGTTCAGAGGCTTTTTTATTTACACTCTTGTGTTTCATAATAGTAGATCCCAAAGTTGTCAACTAGACTTTTACACCTTTATGCATCTCAGTCTTACCTTGTAAAACTTTCAAGTGAGGCAAGTCTGGTTTTCTTTTGGCTTGTACAGAAACTGAAAGTTTCGATTAGTTAAATGGCTTGAGTGGCTAAAGAGCTTTGAGAGACCTCTTTTTATAAATTATTTTGTATTTTTTCCTAAATTTTCATCTTCAGCGACTTAGGCGTTTGTATTGTCAGTTTGCAGAGTGCAACATGTACTTTTTTTTTGAACAGTGTCTCATTTGTTGTAATAATAATTCTTAAGGTGCTTGTTTTTCACTAATAAAGTGTAGAGTATATTCAACTTCCTGTATCATACGAATCTGTTTTTCCTTCTTGGTGACTTCTCCGTTTCCTGTAAAGTGGTGGTATGGTATTAAAAACCTGACAGTTTCCTGAATAATAACTCTAGTTTGAAAGTTCAGAGTCAAGTTTTGTAACCATCGCTGAAAATAAGCAGATAGTATTCTGCAAAGGCCTGATATGCAGTCCCTCCAGTATGGTTCCATAAGAGTAATATCGAATAGAAGTGTGTTAGATCTTAGCCAGTATTAGCTGCTTGATCAACCTTGGTCTGGATTTGCTTATTAAATTTCTTTATTACTTCTTGCTTGAATTTAGAAAACTCTGTTAATGTATTTTAACGTGACAACTTTCTGCTGTTGACCTGTTTTACTCTGTTGTATCAGGATGCAGATGGTATCTTCTGTATTGCAGATTGCTTTATTTTTTTGAAAATGCAAATCACTTATTTGCAATATTTTATACACTTGACAGTGAAGATGTGAAGAGTAAAATGAAATAAGCAGTTAGCTTTTTACTTCATAGGTAAAATCCCACCCTGAAGTAACAATAAATGCTGATTTAAAAATTAAGGCATGCTTAACTGTTTCAGTGGTTCCTGGTTTAAACCATACTTCAGTCTTCTTGACTGAATAGTAGTGAGAATCAAGAAACACGTGTGGTGCAGACAATTTTGTTTCAAGATGAAACGTTCTGATGAGCAAAACTCTTGACAAATATGAACAAGCATCCAAGAAATTAGTGTTGCAATCACTTGTTTGCAGTGTGTTTTTATTAAGGCAGATAAAATTGTTTAGTCAGATTCATCTGTATAGGTTTAAAGGACTTGTGCACCAAGAGGTTTTTTTCACTCTTCCTGCAGAGTTTCAGTGAAACAATTAAGGTTCTTGGAATTTTGATTTCCCCATAACGAGCTCTCTTACGCAGAACTTTTAAGCTTACTCTGTACTCCTCTTGCCAGACTCATTCCGTACAAATTATTCAGATATATAAAACTGATTTTCAGATACCTATGTGCTGTCTAAGCTAGAAAGCAGCTATTTTTAAAACCATGTGGGGGAGTCAAGAATTCACTGGTGTAAGTCTAGCTCTATTCTTAATTTGCAAAATTGCTTAGAAAAGGCCTTGGTTTTAGTAGCATTGCTCTGGTCTGCTGCTGCACTATAGGTGGCAAGTTCCCCCATTTACAAAACGGGATTTAGTAAAGGATCATGGATATCAAGTTATCAGACAAAAAGTTGATCATAAGTTTTAGAAAAGATTGGTCATTTCAGTGGCATCTGATGATGCTATGGTGATTTTGTTTCTGGGGTAGTATCCTTGCAATGTATACTTCCTTCCCTGCTTGAAACTGTATTGGGTCGTTCCTATGGACTAATATAATAATACGATAATATAATAATTTATATATTATGCTTTATTTTTTTCGAAACAGGAACTAATGAGTTCTCTCTACACAGCAAGGCCAGTTAAAAATTCACACATAATTTTGCAAAAGTACTTCAGCTGAGATATGGAGAGGGTGGAATAAGTATTGTTAGAAGGATTTTTCTCTAGAACAATCAGATGATATAAACAGAAAGAACCAAAGACATTAATTGTTCCTTGTGATTTGGTGTGGTGTCCACATCATTCAGTCTATGTGTTCATTGCACAAGGTCAGACTTACTACCTTGGCAGGCAGGTTTAATATATAACTTTGGATTGGTGTTATCATGCCAGCATAGCTAAATCAGCAAATAGCTGGGGAATTTGGGGACTTTCTGATGATAGATGTTCTGTTGTTATGTTAATATTTACAGTAAAAGTAGAAAACCTTTGAGATGTCAGGACAAGGATTTTCTCAATGAGGTTGTCAGTGCTCAAGTGTCCGTGCTCGCTTCTTTTTGTATTATCTCACGTATGTCAGTTTTAAGTCAAAATTAGGGTTGGTTATTTTGGCTCTAAAGCTTTAGTAGTTATATGGTTCAAGTTCTATATTTACACCTAAGTCTAGAAGGAGGAGGAGTCTCTGTGTCCCCTTTGGTGACAAAAAGATGTATCTATAACAAGTGCCGTAACAGTCCAAACTGCAGGATCGATCTTTGTTTTTAAATCACCAGCAGCAGCAAAGGTAGGGTGTCACAAAGTCAGCCTCTCCTTTGGCTCGGGAAGTATCTTGCCCCTCAGTGACATCAGAGATGGAGGGAGCATTATCCATGGCACGTACTTAGGCAGTGTAAAAGCAGATATACATCAATGCGATGTCCATTGTATAGTGGAGGGACAAAGTGATGCCTTAAATTGGAGAGGAAATGGGCCAAGTTCTGAGCAAAATGTTTTATAATTTTGGGTGCTTCTTACTTCCCTGTGATTATACAAGGCCATCTACAACCGTGTAACGAACCAATCTGTGTGCCAGTTAGAGGTGGTTTTGGGAACTGGTTAATCATTTAGGAGCTCTGGTCTAGCTAGCTGTTGGCATTAAGGTGTTGTCATTTTAAGCCTGTGAAGTTGAAGCAAGGCTATCAGCAGCTGAACAACATTGCCTGGAGGCTGCTAAAATTGCAGTTTACTGGTATTTCTTTAACCTTCTCTTGCCCAGTCCTCTGTGATGTTTGTTGTGGAGAAATGAGAAGAGGCACAGAGGGAAGAAGACAGCATTCATAAAAAACTTTAATTGTATTTTTTTTTTTCAGAGAGAGAAAATGTTAGGGATTCCAAGGAAGCCTGACCATAACCAAAAATTAGATGAGTGTTCATTTTCCCTGTCCCACAGGAGTAGCCCTAATTCTCAGAAGCATGAGAGGCTTGTATACTGCTCCTGGTGGGTTTTTGTGTGTTACGTTTTGTATTTTGAATTGAAGGAAGAGCGAGGTTAAGCCTGTGTGCTGCTTGCTTCAAACATCATGCTTTGAACACTGCAGAGCTGAGGTGCAAGAGTGTTCTGTTCCTGTATGGTTGAATCCCTGAAGGGGAGGACGTAAACTATATGATAGGCCGAAGGGTAAGACACTAAATCTAAAGCCTGAGCTTTTATCAGCCAAGTACTGCTGCCAGGATGGAGATAAGGGGGTTGGTGTTGGATTTAATAATCAAAACCTAGAGGTTCTGAGTATTTTCATCCATGTTCACTGAGCAAACTGACACGTAATTACAAGGGTGAGAAGCCTGTTCCAGGGATGCAGTAACAGAGAAGAGATGAGGGGGGGACTCAACCAGAGCTGGTTGCAGGTTAAATTGAATGGCTTCAGGTACTAGTTAAGCTGTTAGATAAAGTATCCCTTTAGTCCTGTGGTCTGCCAGGCTTGCACAGATTTCCCACTAACCTCACAGACCCCTGTTTTCTTGACTTTGCTGTGATGGGAAGAAGGAACTAAGATGAGGGCTCCTTTGTGTGTGTGCAGGGTGAGGCCTGTCGAGGGGAAGAAAGAATGTAAGTGGTGGGAGTGTCAAGATGCAGGAGGGCCTCTGACTCAGGCAGGAAGGAAAATGAGGAAATGTAGCAGTTGAAGAAGACATAGGGAAGTGGGACTGTGACTCAGTCTGGAGGGGAGGCGAGTCAATCTGTGGCAACCGAGGGGAGAAGACAGAAAAGGAAACACTAAAGCATACCCAGGATGTGGCAGCCTGCACCAACCCCCCCCCAGGCTGGAGGACTGCGTGTTTTATTTGCATTTCTTAGCCCTCCTGACTGCTGCAGTGCCTGGCAAATAGTGAGGAGTGCTCATGTCAAACATTTGCTCTTGGCAACAGTGAGAGTCATCCCTGTGTAGAGCCCAGCTCCATGACTGTGTGCCACTTTAGCCTCTCTGTAGGGCAAAAGCAGAACTTAAGCCATGCATTAAGCATCATTCCTTCTTGCAGTTGTTTTACACTCAAAAGGGGGTTGTTCATTAAACACGAACTTGAAACAAGCAACTTTCCAGCCTAGAATAGAGATGCAGAAGATCATCACAAATCTTGCCATTATTAGTTCCTCTTAGGAAGTGTATGTCTTCAGGTTCCTGCTGTCTGTCTGCTTAGACCAGATGTGCCTACTAATAGAAATGAAATACTAAAAACTTACCTGTGCAGAATACTGAATATCTTTTCCCCATGGGAAAGGATGAGAGGGAGAAAGAAGGAACTACTCATAGCCTATGTTAGGTTTCTGTCTAGTTTCTGTCTTCTGGGGTGTATTCAGAGTTTAGAGAAGGCAGCTGTATGAGACCTTTCACTAAGTAAAATCATTTTTATAGTCAAAACAATATGTCATTTGTCCTTGGAAGTTACCTTGAATGTTGCTGGTTTATTTTAAATAGCATTTCACATATAATTAAGTGCCTTGCATTAGAGTGTCTTCTCTGTACTGTTGCTTGGGTCTGGTTCAGATAATTTTTTTAGTCATTATAAAAAAGAAAATGTTTAGTCACAAAACCCAAAGGTTGAAATAAAACTTTGGTTTAAATACATTGGTGTATGATTTCTATAATCTAGATTAATGATAACAGACACCTAATTTGCCTTTGTACATTTACACAGCACCTTTTTTTGCACATTCCTAGTATTAGTAGGTAAGATATTTTGCATTGTTGGGGTCAGTATATTTGTATGGTTTTATAAGCCTTTTTTCCAAGGGTGCATAAGAACCACAGTCCATTGTTTTCAATTTTTCTTTGTTTCCATAAGTGCCATGCAAGGTAAAACCATTTCAGTGGTACAAAGAATTCCCCTTGAGCTTTACAATATACCAGTATAGTACCTATCCCTCTCTTAGGAGTTTGAATTTCCTTATGCTGAGGAGAAGTTGGAACCTGGGTCTGCTGCATCCTGGGGGACTGCTGCAGCCTCTTAGCTTCCTTTTCTGGCTAATGTTTAAGAGAAAGCAGTAGTATTTTGTGCCTACAGTATTCTACTGTATGTGCCTTGAAAATTAATTCCTAAGGGGAAAACAGCCAAAGAACAATTACCTGGCAGATCCTGCCCTGGAGGTTTTGTTGAAAGTTGAACTCCACAGTTGTATTCTAGGTGCATTGTTTCTGCCGGTGCCCAGAATATATGAGGCCTCTGAATTGTTACACTATGAAATTTTAGATGCCTAGGGCATTTAGGAGGGTTAGAGGTCTGTGGAGAAAGCCTTAAATATTATAACAGGGCTTGAAGTTAAAACTTGACTCATCTTGAATCCATGTTACAGATAAAACCACACCAAAATGTTAGTCTACGTGTTTTAAAGTTTCTGAAGTCCAAGCTGGTTTTCGTGCTTTCTAATGTAAGGTGATGTGTACACTTGAGGCAATTGTTTTGCATGACTTCAAAATTTTAATTGTAGCACTATTTACTTTTTCAGAGTGTTGGACTTGGTGAATAAATGATCTTTGTGTGTGAAATTATTGTGACTGGTGTTTGCAGTATAACTTTGGCAGGAAGCTAATTCAGTTGCTGAGTCAGCCAGCCTCAGCAGCAAAACGCTAATTCTGTTAGCATTATTTATCACAACTTTCATTTTGAGAGAAGCCTATTCAGTTAAGACCTGTGCTGACTAAAGACATGAAGGTCTTTTTTATTAAAGTGAAGTTGTATTGAGGAGCTGAGGAGGATGCATCTAGTCGTACTACAAACTACACATGAATGAATCCTCTGCTATTTTTAATTATCAGTGAACATTAGGTCTGCTAGCGAATTAAAGTTGATGTGAGTGTGTGGTTCTGTGCTGAAGCCAAGTACTACCTGGGATAGCTGGGTGGTGTGGTTCTTGCAGATGGTGCAGTTGTTTGGAGGCGGATCGTACCTGGCTGTTGGCTGGGCGCAGTATGCTTTATATGCTTGCAGGCTCTGCTGTGTAGCTGCACCTTGTCTGCTTTGGAGGTTCCATGTGTCCCGGTCAGCTTCCTTGATTCCTAGTATCAATGCCTTTAATAGAGTGATGATACGTAATTCCAACAGGATTATAGCTGGGTAGGTATTCACAGTGAAATCATCATTTGGGGTGTGCTTTTAGTCTTGGGATATGAATTTTTAGTACTGATGTACAAATCTTCTTCTCCGATTAGCAAGAGGCAGGAAATAATACGTCAGACCTGCCATTTTCAGACTCAGGAGTGGCTTGCATTTTAAGAGGTACCTATTTCACAGCCATTCACCTAGAGAGCTTTCCTTCTCAATGTAAATAATCGAAATGATCAGAGTTGAAGCTAAGCTTTGATAAGGTGATGAATTCTTAGCTGGTGGTGGTGAGTTCTCCTGGGATGTAAGGCCTGCTCAAAGGTTATTTAAACTGGGGAATTTTGAATTAGGTTTATGGTATGAAGTTAGCTCCTGTTCAGGGAGTGGTGCAAGACTGGAAGTTGTTTAAGGAAGCCTTCTGTGAAAGACACAAGTAGAATTTTAGTAGAATAAATCCTGTGTGTTGGCATCATGCTCAAAGATGGATCTCGTTATAGAGTCTGCATATGTAGTCAAATACTGTGTGTTCAGTGTTTTTAGAGGCACAGCACAATGGTGTATTCAAGAACATATCTGAAATTATTGAAAGAATGTAATTTGTTTAGTCTCCTCAATTCCAGGTGCGTTTTTTGGTTTTTTTTAAAATAATTCTGACTGTTAGGGCATGTTGAGACAGCTTAAATTCCTCCTGTGTTCCCATACCTCGGAGCTTCCCATTGGCTGCCTCTAGACTTTCAAAAGCATGTATTCAGTAGGAAGCCCTGGGGCCAAAAGCTTCTGAGTATAGTCTTTAGAGCCGAAGGGCCTTAAGTACAAAAGTTAACCTTAGCTCAGGAAAGCCAGGCTGCTTGTCAGTTGCAAAGGGAAGATCCTGTTCTTACTCACCCTTGTGAGTCTTAACTGAGTGATCAGAGTTGCCTATTTAGGCCCTCTAAGCTAAAATTAACTTTTTTAAGTTCTGAGGATGCTTAGGTGCTTTGAAAAATTTTGTCTCAAGACACCCGAGGACATTGATTTTATCCCTGCAACTTGTATGTCATAGTAATAGAAACATAATTTCTATTATGAATTTTCTTTCTTTTATGTTAGCAGATGGACCATACCTTCAAATCATAGAGCAACCAAAACAGGTAAGAACACTGCATTTTGAAAATCTTTAGAGTAGCTGTGTCATTGTATTCAGCTTTGAATAGAATTATGCCTTAAGATGAGGAAAAAAGTATTGAAGAGATTGAACTCTCGTTATGAATATGGCTTTTCAGCATGAGCAGTTTTTCCTCTCACTTTTGTAGTTAAGTCTCTTCCTGTTTTGTTCTATTTTCATCTTTGTGTCTCTCTGGAAGCATCATAAGGCACAAAAAACCCTGAAGGCTTTAAAAAAAAGTCTTGCTGAGTATAGATGCTTCATCTGAGAAGTGACTCTTGCAGTACCCCTAGACTAGTACTACTAGACCATACGTGGAAGATACTGAGAAGTGTTTCATGTTTCCTGAAACACATGAAAGAAAAAAAAATATTTAATTCTGTTCCCAAGTTACAGGAACTCTTAACTTGTGCTTTGTCATCATAACGAAATTCTGTTGTCCTTTGAGGCTCCTTTCATCACAGTTGGCTGTTTTCAATAACCCAAGAAAAATGAAGATAAATACTTGAGTGTAGACTTTTTTGTGACTGCATAGCAAACACTTAATGCTGCACTGACAATGTGAAAGTCATCCCAATCCACTGGTTAGTTTTCATTCAACTGATGTACAAAGTAATTGCTAGGTGAAAATTACCCTGAAGTATGCCAGAGTATTGTTCCCCTTTAGCTAGTGGCATCAGCGATTGCAAGTATTCCTCCTGAATCTGTTACAGTGTGGAAACCCCTTTCCTGCCTCTCCCAATCAGTTGCATAAAATCCTAACTCATGGAGCTGTTAAATAGACAGGGGAAGAGAGTGACTGCAAGTTTTCCCATCCTCTTGGTTTTCGGCAGAAGCATGCCTCAGTTCAGTCTTCCTGGTAGGAGGCAGTAGAGAACATTTGTTTCAGCCACACAGGGTCACACAGAATCACAGAATGGCAGGGTTTGGCAGAGGAAGGACCTCTTCTGGGGATCATCTAGTCTAACCCCCCTGCTAAAGCAGATCTACCTAGAGCAGGTTGCACAGGATCACATCCAGGTGGGATTTGAATCCTCTCCAGAGAAGAAGGCTTCCCAACCTCTCTGGGCAACCTGTTTCAGCGCTCTGTCACCCTCAAAGTAAAGATGCTTTTTCTCATGTTCAGGTGGAACTTCCTATGCCCCAGTTTGTGCCCGTTACCCCTTGTCCTGTTGTTGTGCACACTTTTCTTGTCTGTCCAATTCTCTTGACACCTGTCCTTCAGATGTTTATAAACATTGGTATGATCGCCTCTCAGCCTTCTCCAGGCTAAACAGACTGAGGTCTCTCAGCCTTTCCTCATAAGAGAGATACTCCAGTCTCCTCATCATCTTCATAGCCCTCCACTGGACTCTCTCCAGTAGTTGCCTGAGTCTTTTTAACTGGGGAGCAGTACTGGACACAGTACTCCAGATGTTGCCTCACTAGGGCAAAGTAGTGGGGGAGGACATACCAAAGACATTGTTGTGCTTGAGCATCCCTCCAGGAATAGGGACACTTCGTGGTCATAGGTGAAACAGCAGTATACTGTGAACTCTTGGAAGAATATGCTGTCTCTTCCTTGTTGTTTTAGTTCATCTCAAGTCAGGCTGTGCCTTTGCATGGTGGAGGCTACAGTGTACAGTGCCAGAGGAGAAGCCTTGCATGATTTCTCAGCAAGCGATTCCTTAGTGGAGTACCCATGTGGCAAGCTGGGAAGTGGTTTATAACAGGGTGATAAGGGTGATCCATGAGCACAGTGCAGTGCTTGTGATCATTTTTGGAGCGAAGAGTCAGCAGGCAGGAGAAACGATGT
>NW_010405293.1:81008-90585 GCF_000710305.1 Buceros rhinoceros silvestris | reverse complement strand
CAGGAAGGAGTAACGCTGTATGTGTGAAAGCATAGGTAGGATAGCAAGGACGATAGTCTGAGGGAGGCCACACAAATGACTGCTGGGTCTGTTGGTTCACAAGTAATAGATGTGAAGAGAGACTGGGTTGTCTCAAGTGTTGTAACTGTAGAGATTGCTTTGCCTTTTGGGCAACTTGAGTTCAAACTCGTCATAGCACTTGCGACGTGCTCAGTCACTCGGTTCACTGTGGTAAGGCAAATACATGCGTAAGGATGAATTACGTTGTCTGGTCAGTGTCTGAATAAAAGTCAGATCTTTACATTTGCTTGGGAAACAAGTTCTTTAACTGGCAAAGGCTTTAGTGAGATAGGTATTGAAGCTAATGGTTAAAGTAATTTTTGAACCAGTTGTTCATGGTCAGCTAATACAGACTTTGAATTCAGAGTTGCCTACTATTAGAAAGAAGCCGAATGATTCTTGACGAAGGATAGAACACTAATTGTTACTGTTTGGACAGACTGGGAGCCCTGCATAAGGTGGAGTTTTGGCCAGAAATTGCAGGACTAGGGGGTAGATCTGAAAGTAATCAGAGCTGGGGGCCGCATGAAATAATATAGTTAGTTATGCTTAGCAAATGCATTTCCTTAAGAGTTGCATCTTCTGTGCCTTGTAGGTTACTCTGTAAAGGAGATATTATTTCCTATACGTAAAAAGGGAATAAATGGGCAGTTGTGCTCTATAGTGCTTGCTAATATCCTGCAGATCCCTAAAGTGTATTCAGACATCTGTTATGTAGCTGAGATGAAAACTCAGCTGTTCAAAGTCCCCTGAAGCTTTTGTGCTGTTTCTGAACTCCATTTGGAGACACAGCTTTCACATGCTCTTCTGAGAAGGAAGAAGCATTTCTGGTTTATCCCTATTCTTTTCTTTGTGATTATTTGAACTTCCTGGATTATTGTCATCTGCTCTTACATTCTTTAATCTTTATCTTGTTTTGAGAGTATGAATAGATCTCTGCTTCAAAGTATTTTCCCTTTCGAAAAGAAGAAAATTGGGTTGCTGCTATGTCTAAGAATGAGAATAGAACAGTTTCTCCAGGGTTCAGTGGTGTTTTGTTAGCCAGCACTCAGACAGCATTTCAGGGATGAACATTTTTAACTTTTCTTTTTGTGGGCGATTTGGGCAAGTCTGGTGTGTGTGCGTGTGCTGCTTTTGTTGTTGTTGTTGGTTTTTTTTAGTTTTGTTTCTAAACAGCTTTCAAGTTTCTTTTTCTTTATTTCCACAGAGGGGGTTTCGTTTTCGATACGTATGTGAAGGGCCTTCACATGGTGGACTTCCTGGTGCTTCTAGTGAAAAGAACAAAAAATCATACCCTCAGGTTAAAGTACGTACGTAAGTCATTAATTGTGCAGACTGAATATTAGTGTCATGTGTACTTGTACAGGACCTTACTTCATATCAACTTAAACTTGTACGAAATTACTCAAGACTGATGGCATTTCAATGCCAGCTTTCAAAATGATTTTTTAAAGGAAGTTGTCTTCACATTTGTGGAGTTGTTTTGGCACCGTATTTGTCTGGAGCAGTTGAGCAGTAAGCTTTCCTGCGCTTAAGACCTCACTGCTCTCATGCAGATTAATGGAGCTCTTCCTTAAGGTGCAGTTTTAGCATAGAGCAAGGCGTGAGCTGCGCCATTACTCCGCTTCTAGCATACTGCAAAGCATAAGTCTGGTCAGTTCTTCCACTTCACTCTAAGATGGTATTTTCCAAGTTTTCCTTCTCTTTCTGTTCATGTTATTCCTTACTCAATATCTCTAGGATACTCAGTTCTTGATATTCCTTTAAAGTCAACTGAATACTTTTCATTTTAGTAGGAGCAGCATTACGTTCAAGTGTTTGCTGAACATTTTGGGGGGCTTTTTTCCCCTGGAAAAAATTCAAAGATGTTAATCAAAGAAACATTCTGTGCTAGCACAGTATGAAGATTGTTACAGTGGTGATTAATCATTCTAGGATTAGAGAAGAACTGTCTTTGCTGATGATTTTTGGGGCAAATTCTTTTTCCATAGAAGTGGGGGAAAGATACACTGCGTCTTTTCAGAATTTTTTTTAATTTAATGAAAGTCTTAATCTTGGTATTGCATTACATCTTTAACTGCTGTACTAGAGGTTATCTCGTGAGGGGCTGGGTTAATGTATTTTAATTCTGGTGTTATCTCTTAATGTATTTTAAATCTGGTTTTATCTCTTATTCTCTCCTTTATGGGGAGAGAAGTGGAGGGAAGAGTGGCAAACAGTCCCACTCTGTCTTGGTGCGTGCCGCTCCTCAGCTTTCAGTGCAGTATGTCTGTAGGTCTTCTGCAGTTCTTGAGAAAGGCTGGAGTTTGGAACAGTTGCATCTCCTAAATGAATCAGTATGAGCATGACTCAATGGAAAATAGTCAGCATTGGCTGAGATAGCCTAGGGTGTTAGTCTTTCAAACTGAGAAGAGGCTGGGAAAGCTGATTTTGTATAGCCTTGCAAAACTCCTATGAAAAATTGCTAGCCGAGGCGAAGGGTCTAGTTGCTTTTCCTTCTTCTATTGTGACAGTATTGATGAACTAATGAATGAAATTTCTCCTGTGTGTTCAGGTATAAAATAATTTACCTCAGTTGAGGGTTGGATTCCAATCTGGTCTGTATTGGTAGTAATACAAATAATACTTTATAAAGGCGTGATGAGTCGCCTGATAGCTTGACAGGGAGATATGCAATGAGGAGTTACACAGGAAATGGAATTTCTCCGTGAGTTAACTAGAAAGCAAAATGTTCTTTGGCTTTCCATCAAACCTGTTTTCATTGATCATCAGATTTTAATTTCATCTAAAGCTTCCACACAACGTGTGTTGTCCCTTCCCCTCCCTCCCTCTTGTCCTACTGTGTGCATCTGGGTTTTTTCTAGTACAAATCTGCACATGGCAACACCTGCTGGGAGAGGCTGGCAAGGGAACACAACAAGTAAATTCCTCAAGGCCATTGCTTGTTAGTGCCTGTTCTTGATTCAAGTGGTGCCAGTAAAGACAGGAGTGTTTCACACCTTTTCCTGTAAGTCTCTTCTGTGTTTTGTCAAAGGGTGCTCGCCTTGTCTTAACTGAGATGAGCGCAGTTGAAGATTGCTGTTTCTTGTTGCATTGGGTTTTTAATCCTTTTTTTTTACTCTTGTGCCAAGGCCTTTGTCATAAAATATCCATTAGTTTATCACAGCACTATGAAAGGACACTAGCGTGAGCTTTGGCTGTACTGTAAAAAGGTTTCTGGGATCTCTCTTCTGCTTGGTCAACTGCATGCAGAAAGGTGATATGATTTACGAGTCTACCACAGGATGTCCTGAAAATAGACATCTTTACTGCACAAAAAAGTATTGCAGTCTCCCTACTCCCTTTTTGTAGGATGATGGATTGAAGGGCAAAAGAAAACACATTTATATTTATCTGGTATGACCTCTTGCATAATGTGAACTGTTCATCTTTTTTTCTTTTTTTCCCCTGCATCTAGTCCCCAAATTGTAGCTGAGCTGGAACATATCAATACGTGTCTGTTATTTAAAAGCCTGGAGAGCTGAAGACTTTGCTATGTCTAAGCAAGATGTTTTGTTAGTTAGCTACATATTTAACCACCTCCTGTACAGTATATTAGGAGGTGGTATAGGTCAGGACTTACTGTAGCAGTTCTGCAACACCAGTCTTCGCACTTAGGACAAATCTGCATTGGCCAGCAAGCCAGAACTGATCTAAAACTCTTCTTCTGACAGCACAGGCATGACAAATGGAGTCTTGATAACAGCATTATTTTTCTATAATATTAAAAATGGGATTAATTAATCTTTATGGTTTATGGAATTCTGTTCCTTTGTTTAACCCTCTCTTTGCTAACAGTGGTTGTGATTGTGATACCTTAGATTTTTCAGCAGTTTTTATATAACTTTGTGTGTAGTTATGGAGAGCAGAGATGTAACTTCATTATAGCATGTTCAGTATCTACATTTCATGACAAGTTTCGTGATAACAGTAGGAAGGTACCTACAATTTTTCATTTTTGTCTGCTAAAAATTGCTATCTACTATAGTTGAAATCAAAGCTTCTGAGCTGCTTATTCATCATTAGCTTTTTGTCCAGGGGAAGACACAATCAATAGGATAAGAAGAAAGAATGAAACTGATTTGTCTAATATTATCACTAGCTTACTTAACTATATAAATCTTTTATTCATAATTTGCTTGGGTTTATGTGTTTGAAAAACAGTGAGAAAAACTTGCGCAGAAGATTTCCACTGGCCTTCTTGCACGTTTACCATGCATGTCCTGATGTTGCATACTGATATTAGTGTAGGCACATTCATGTTTTACACTGAAGGACTTGATCCAGTTTTGGGTGTGAAAAGAATTTGCTGAAAATAGTGGTGTGAAGGAAATGTCCTGAATTTCCATCTCCTCGGGGGCAAATCTATGTGGGTGGCTGCAAACTCAAGTTGCCTATTCTCTGTGAGCTGGGTGTAAATCAGCTCCAGCCCAGAGACTGAGTAACTGATTGCTCAGAGGTGTGCCTGAGCTAAAGAGCACCATTTCTCTGGCAAAGAGTTTGGATACTGTGCAGTTCAGCTTGTGAATTGAAGCTGTATACCATTTTGGCAGCCCTGAACCCAGGCGCCTGAACAGGAGAACTGCCCATCCAGTCATGTCCTGGGGCTATCCTAAATTACGCCTCAGTTTGGAGATGAGTCTTCTTACTGAAATTGGAGTTTTCAGCACATACTTCAAGTTCAAGAGGGGAATTTATGGAAAATGATACTCAGGTTACCTTGTTGATTAGCCTTCTTGGTGAAGAAAGGAGCAGCATATTTTCTTGCCCACCCCCCACAGGAATTAAGTTCTAGAGTGATAGATCACTGATTGCAAGTTAAAAATTTGTTTAACAGCTGGATTAGGGAATAAACATGAGACAAGAATGAGAAGGCTTTTTGTTATAAATCTTTATCCCTCTTAAAAACCTGTACTGAACCAATTTCAGCCAAAGCTCAATTCAGTGAGATTTGTGCTTTTTACTGTTACGGTTAATTTGGCTGGGTATGGGGCACCGAGTCCCTTTAGTTGGGTTCCTAAAGCAGAGCACCTAACTCCATATTTTTGGTGTAAGAGTGACCTCACATTCAGAGGATCAGATCTTCAACTTTCTTTGGTTTAAATTACTTTATATTGCTTATTCTTAGACCTCTAAGTAGGCATTCAGTTGCCTAAATGACTCGTACCACATCCGAAATGTATTGTCTTAGACTGGCAACTGAAAAAGAAAATGATGCTGCTATCTGAAAACATACTGGTTATAAAGAGGGAGTAATGCCTCATCTGTGGAACACTTTCTGTGCACGTGTACTGAGGACAGCACTAGTCACATTCTGGAGGTTAGGCAGGGTTGGGGCTATGGCTGCTATAACAAAAGTGATTAGAAAGAGAAATAGTTGCTGGCTTTGTAGGTTTGACATGGACTTTTCCATCACTTGCTTTCTGTCATTGACCAATTGGTTTCACTTCTTGCTTGTAAGAGTAACTGGAAAAAACATTTTTGAAGTAGGAAAATTGTTCTTATAAAGGTTTTGTGTAAGGTTTCAGAAACTATGAAAAGTTGGCTTGGGTCTGGATTGCAGGAGGATGTAAAATAACTGAAAACTTTAAACTCTTGTTTTGAAACTGACTCGATTTCAAGTTCACAGAGTCCTTTTAATCTCTGAGACAAATCTCTCTCAAACAGAAACAGCAGATAAATGTGAGCCTGCAGCATTTTAATTTTATCAGATTAGATCAATTGAATGTTGCTTCAGTACAGGATGTAATCAAGTATTACAGCTATGCTCTTCCCAGGAACTCCTTATTTTCTTTTTTCTCCCTTGTGTTTAATACGAAGTTCAGCAGCTGGTTTTTTCGGCTCACAGCTCTGGTTTTGAGCAGTACAGCACCCACATGCTATCTCTCTCTCATTTGGAGTATAATATGTTTTTGCGTCAACACCATAATCCTTAGTTTTCTATAGATATTCAGTGTACTGTCTACCTTTTAATGCCTTTGACAGTAGTTTTAAGTTCTTTTGTAAAAGGTGAGAGTTATTTGTGTATCTTAGTGCCAGAATAAATTTTAAGTTCTGCAATTGTGGCATCAGTGATTCAAAGATGATGAAAAATCATTTCAGCCTTAATTTATGGTACATAAAGATATTGAAACACTGAGGCTATTTTGCTGGGCACCAAGATAACCTGAATGGCTCAAAATCAAGTAGGAAAGTCTGTCTATAAGAACTATAGGTAGGAAACAGTAGAGGGACATTCTGTAGCCTTGGCAGCATAGGACATCAGACTGGATGACAAAAATAGTCTTTTCTTGCCTTATGACCTACATAAGGTATTACGTTTTAAGAATTCTTTTGTTTTTCACCCAAGAGAGACTACAAAGATCATCCTGAGCTGAGTAACAGGGGGAGATTGCAATCTGGTTACCCGTGCAGTTGTCTGTTCTCCTTTCAGAGGCTGGAAAGTCCTTGACGTGCGGCAGTCCTACCTACGGTTTCACTGTGGTTTCTGCAGCTGCTGAAGGACTATCTCAAACTTTTCTGATGTGATAGTAGAACATGCAAGTTACTCATGAGTGTGACGCTGTACATGTGCTGTGAACTTTAAGGCGAGGAAAGGCTTGTTTAGAGAAGAATGAAATGAAAATAGTTTTCCAAAAGGCCCCCGTCCTTGAGAAGTTAATTGTAGTAGTGGTAGTGACCTGTGGCACCAAATGCAATCATTTTTATTTTCAGATGACTTTGTGAAAGTTGCATTTTCTCACTGCTGGTAAATGATGGAAATGGTGAGGCAGGGATTATTCTACATCTCTCTATTGTTTCAGTCCGGGAGGGATTACAGTTTGGAAATAGGAGGGAAGCATGAATACCCCATGTTTTGTATTTTAGAAACTGCAGCTTGTAAAATGCACCTTAATACAGTGTTTTACAGTTAACTAGCAGGCAGTGAGTACTGAGAGGACCTTTGCACACCTGTTCCTCCTGAAACAGCCTTTTCATAGTTGGGATTTTATTTTGCTTTTAGCAATGAATACAAGGATGGGGAGGGCATGCATGGTATGTACGTACAGTGTTTCAGCCGTGATGGAATGAGTTCAAGAGAGGGGTTAACTGAAGTGAAGGAAGCTAGCAGGACTTAGTAATGTGGTGAAATCATGGCAATCCCTGGTTTATCAGCATTTTATCAACAATATAACCTGAAGTATTCAGTTCATCACTGATTCATTGCTTTAATGTTTATCATGATCCTTTAATACCTTGGGTGATTAGATCTGTAAGCTGCTGTAATACAAAGAACTTGGCCCAAGGCAAATTAGAAGAAAAATTAGAGGAGGGGAAAAAACCCCAACATTGATAAAAGGGTTAATTAAGTGAATTGGAAGGGAAGGTAATGTTTTTTGTTTTTTTTTTTTTAGAAGGGGGGTAATTTTAAATTCAGCATAATTTGAAAGTTGTGCCTAACGGATAACTGACTTGAGTATTACTTGTGAGGAAAGAAAATAAAATTCTGAAGAATATATGTAAAGCAAGTAACTTAGCAATACAGTGTGTTTTTAGTAAATTCAGGTTTGTTTTTGAGGCAGTACTTGACATCACAATTTTAAAAGCTATTTAAAAAATATATGGTTATTAGAAACCGTAACAGGGAAAAGAAGCTTTGTAGTCTTCCAGAGCTGGCTATACTAAGGCATCCAGTTTACCATAGTTCAAGACCTGCAAAATCTTTGGTGGGAATTTAGCATATATCCTCTTGTACACTTAAGGAAATACTTACTGGGCTGCATAATATTCCTATACCTGTGAATATAGAATTAATTCACTTTAAAATGTCTATCTGAAGAATCGTCGTAATGAGGCCAAAATGTTTTAGGTCTATCATAAGATTTAAAAATAATATTTTAAGTGTTTTCAAATAGGGCAAAATAACATAGGGAGGTTTGTTAAGTACATGCATTTCCTTTATGCTTCTTAACATTCAATGATGTTTATTGTGAATTCAGTGTATTAACTGAAACTTAAGGAGAGCTATGTGGAGTAATTGGCCAGAATGTAAAACTGAGATTTGTGATTTGGGAAACGGAAGGTTGCTTTCCTTCAACTTTATGTTATTTCTTAACTTTTTTGGTCACTATTCCTGCCATTTGTATGTCAAGTTTAATTACAAAAAAAGTGTTGTCTTTTCTTTGCAGTTATCTGGTACAGTTAGTTTGTTACTTGTATTTCATGAGGAAATGCATGCATATTTCGAACTGGAATCATTACTTTCTCATTAAAAAAAGCCCAAACAAGCAGTCTCACATTTTCTTCATATTTGTTTACAGATCTGCAATTACGTTGGGCCTGCAAAAGTGATTGTCCAGTTAGTTACTAATGGGAAATACGTCCACTTACATGCCCACAGCTTGGTGGGTAAATTTTGTGAAGACGGAGTATGCACAGTTAATGCAGGACCTAAAGATATGGTTGTAGGGTAAGTCTGTCAGTGTGTTTGTAAAGCTGGGCTAGGGGAGAGAGGATCGAGTGTAAACACTGTAAGAAACAATACAAAACTACTACTAAGAGGCAGCTCAGTGGAGCGCTAGTCTTCACACTCCAGTCCATGTTTTGTTCATATCTGAAGTAGAAAAATAAATGGGATTTCTGTTTACCTTTGTAAAATTTGCTCTAAGCAAGCCAAATAGATTTAAGCAAGTAATTTTTCACTTAGAATTTGTAGGGTTTAAATCTCCTGGCATGCAGTCCAAATTTGTATTGGAAGCCCATTCTTTAAAATGTGAGTAGTTTTGATCGAAGAGAAGGAACTGTAAAATTAACAAAGAAAAGCTTTTGTTACCATTTCGATCAATATTTTACTTTTGCTGAATCCCACCAATATGGTGAAAAGTGTTAAGAAAGTAGGATTAGTAAATTTGAAATTAATGCAAGGAATGTATAAACATGAAACTACTAAATGAGTAAAACTTTTAAAGTCTAAGGCAGTAAGATTGTAGTGAAATTGTAGTTGGTCTGTTCTTGTTTAATTTAAAAGAATAATTGTTTATATCAGTAAATAGAGCTGAGGCTCTTGTCTACATTTTCAGGCTTAGATCAAGTTTCATGCTGGCTGTGAGTTTTAGTTCTGTGATCTCAAGAATGTCTTTGTTGGTGAAGAAGATGAAGTTTAAGAAGCTGAGAAATTTGGGAGAGAGTGATTCTTTTAAACTATAACTTTTGATGTCCAAGCCCAGTGCACTAACTTTACCAAGCACAACAATTTAAATAGCTTTATTTAAAATGCTCCTTTTCATCTTTAAAAGTTTGGCTCATTTCCTAACCTGTCTTGTTTTTCATCAGATGTTTAGAAACAGCTTTCCTATCCTCAGTTGACCCACACTAAAACTGAGTTACTGTCTTGTTTTCATACTTCAATATCTAATTGATTTTTAAATGTGCCAGGAGATTTTTACAAAAGCAGATCTTGTATTATGGAAGTTTTCACTCGCGTAGATACCTGAAGTGT
>NW_010405293.1:68088-80923 GCF_000710305.1 Buceros rhinoceros silvestris | reverse complement strand
CCTGCTGAATGTCCAGAGCCTTGCTTTTAAAACTTTTCCTAGGGAAAATGTTGAACTGTTTATAGCTTCCTAGCTTGCTCTCCTAATCATTTTGAACAGATGGAGCTTATTCTGAGCAGTTGCTCTACATAACAGCCATACAGGATGACATGTTAAATGTTGTTGCCAAGACAGAACCAACAAAGTGCTACAAACAGATTTTCAAATGTTTTGCAAGTTGTTTCCTAATAGACCTAATAAGCCTGAAACCTAATAGATTGCTACTTATGCCATGGGAAAATCCCATGCACCCATACGATCTCTGCCATATGATGGTGCATGTTTTACATGTTTTGTAAGCCTGGCTGAATTTTTCTTGCTGGAAAATTTGCCCTCAAGAAGTAATATTCCCTAAGTAAGCTTATAGAGTCCTTCCGTTGACTTCAGTTGTGTAGCTGCCTCTGGGAGAAGAGAGGTTGCCTGCGGCAGGTTTGGCATAAAGCATTAAGAAAACGCTTCCCTCCATCAAAATTTGTCAGGTTTGCAAATCTTGGAATACTTCATGTCACAAAGAAGAAAGTGCTTGAAACTCTGGAAACACGCATGATAGATGCTTGCAGAAAAGGATACAACCCGGGACTTCTGGTACATCCTGAACTTGGCTACCTGCAGGCAGAAGGATGTGGAGACAGACAGCTAACTGGTACGTAGAAATGATGACCTGATTTGAATAGGCCTTTTACTAAAAACAGCTTTAGCTTCTGAAAAATGAGATTCTTAGCCAGAAAAGGGCCATGGGTAGGAAAACAGCCTGTGGCTATGTGTTTTAAGAGGTGGTGTGTTCACCTCTTATCTGAATCTGAACAAAAACATCTTAGCTGTCAACACGCACATGAGAATGGAGCAACTTCCTTCCACAGCTGACACTACCCACCTCTGCACCTATATTTCATTGCTCTTCTCCTGTTTAATAAGCTGATAAATTGAGTCATTTTGTATTATTGCTGCAAGACATGATAAACTTAAGTACCGTCTTTTGAGAATGGTGTTTTTGTTCAGCTGCATTTCATCCATACTCTAGTAAAACCTGTGGTCTCCGTTGCTTTCAGGCACTGCGTAGAGGAACCAGCCTTCTCTTTATCAGTCTAATATCAGGCATTCAAATGTCCTTAGTGTCAGCCTTTGTCCTTTTCACAACCTTTGCAAACTGGGAGCAGAAAATAGTGATTTTTCTCTATGTCTCTCAGTCGTGTAACTTATCTTAATATCTGATGCACAAACTGCAAGATGAATGCAGTATGTTGTGAATAGCTGCTCCTCTTTGCTTAGAGAGAAGCCGATGGTTACTAACTGAAAAGGAAAACATTTCCTCCCTGTTGGTGCCTTTTGGTAGCGATGTTTGGAAAATGCTCTCTCTGTTTTATTATGGGTCCCCTACCCTTGTGTTTAATTCATCTGTCCACTTATCGATTCCAGAACGAGAAAGAGAAATTATTCGTCAGGCAGCAGTACAGCAGACTAAAGAAATGGATCTCAGTGTGGTGCGTCTTATGTTTACGGCCTTTCTCCCTGACAGTAATGGTAGTTTCACACGGAGGCTTGATCCTGTTATATCAGATGCAATATATGACAGCAGTAAGTATGTTTGGCTTTAATTGCTTCTTTATTAAGGTGCATGCTTTTGTACATAGAAAAATTGTATGTAGACATTGCTATACGTAGACTCATCTAGCTCTGCTGCTTGCCTGTAATTTGATCAGTCACAAGTAGCGTGGGTGTAATTGGCCCCATCTCTATCACGTACATGTGGTATCATTCCGGTTTTTAATAGATAGTGATGTAAGCTGTAAATGAAGATTTTGTTTGCTGTTAGCTTTTTTAATCCTGCCACTTTTATTACAGGTTTTTGTAAATTTGTGTTATATTATTAAGAAGTGCTCAAATTTTGCAGAGTTTTCAGTTACTTTCTATGACAAAGCCTTGTCATGCAAGATGTGAAGTAAAAATGACTTTGCTTCAATCCTGTTGAGAATTCAACACCTTTCAGTTTTGCTGGCCATCTACTGCTTGTCCTTGTTTGTGAGACTAACGCAACCAGGACTCTCAATGCATTTCCTTTAGACTTGTCAGTATTTTTTATACTTCTGTTATAACCTTCTATTTGTCTTTATTCTATGTGAATCTTTTCATTTCATGTTTTCCCTTGTGCTTTTTGATTATACTTACTCGTTTTACCCTTTCTGCTGCCTGAGTTTTCCTCCCTGTAGCTGTGGATTACCATGTTCTTGATAGCCATTCTGTAATGACTCAGAAAAAGTACCTTTTTTTTCCTTTGTGCAACAGTCATGTCTATATCATCACTTTTTAAGGACAAAGTCTAGATGAAAAGGTATTTCATGCAACTGCTGTAATGTAGTCTGTTGCTTGCTAATAATTGGGGATTGTAGTGATGATGTAGCACAGCCATTCTGCATATATTCACGGAGTGAAAAAAATGTTGTCTGCTGTTCTTATGGCACACATGACCTGCATTTTCCGGATGAATAAACACAATCTCTTCATCCGGAAGCTGAGGTGATTTACCAAGCAGTGTCTTTAAGGAACCTTCATTTTCATTAGAAACAATTACAGATTCCATTTGTTTTCAGTATCTCTCACGTGTATAACGATAGTAGAGTATTTGTAAAGGAAAGAGGAGGAGAGGGATAAAGCATCAAAAAAGGTAGAGCATGTATCAAGCTGTACATGTAAAACCATTTGAAGTTAGATGTTAGTTCATTTGGAGCTTAGAGGGTACAAGATTATGCCTTCTGGATTAAAAACTGTGGATTTACTCATGTTAAAAAAACCAGGCAAATTTGGGTAGATTGTATTGGATGCATCTTTCTATTGCATTTCTGTGTGTTGTGCTTGGGTTTGTTTTGGGTTTTTTTTGAAACCTGTAACTGTTAAGAAGGTGGTGGGTTTTTTTATCTTTCCTTTCAATAGAAGCTCCCAATGCCTCCAACTTAAAAATCGTAAGAATGGACAGAACAGCAGGGTGCGTGACAGGAGGGGAAGAGATTTACCTTCTGTGTGACAAGGTTCAGAAAGGTAAGAATCCTGAGTGGTGTAAGGCACACCAGGTTGTTCATCTGCAGTACACGTGAAGCCTGCTGTACTGCCTTAGTATTCTCCCTCTGATGGTGCACCCGGCCTTTCTGCACGTCAGGCCAGCAGTCCACAAACTGAATAAAAATAGTCTGTTGCAAAGCAAATTCAGATTGTGTTGGCTCCACAGACACCATGTGACCATCTTTGTTCTTCTCAAATTTCTGCCTTGGCCCATGCTGCGGGTTTTTTATGGGTGGTGGGTTCTGGCTGATGTTTGACTCCAGTAATTTAACACCTGCATTGAATTATTCTGAAGCGCCTGATTTATAATTAAGCTTCTGATTATAACGAGTAAGTATGAGCATTCTCTGTTAACCACTGATGAGAACTGAATGTGATCAGTACTGCTGCTAGCAACCTCGTTTTTATGTGTATGCTCATGGTAGAGATTAGTCAGTGTGAACAGGTACTTCTCACGGACTCATTTTGGTACTCTCTGTTTAGGGCTATACCTGTGTCAGGATTCAGCAGTCTGGGTTTGGATGCTTTGGCTTTGGATAGGGAAATAATGGTTCATGTGGTTGCTTGTAGTATTTAGGCTGAACTAAGAAGCAAAACGTAAGGGAAATCCTTTGCGTTTTTCAGCTATAGGTAATACCTGTGTTTCCCTGGTGTATATTGCATGGTGGAGCAGGTGCCTTATTCTCACCTTTTTGGAATGAGTCCCCACACATGTTGTTAAAATCACGCTGACATTTTCTGTTAATACAGGCGGTCCATTTCCACCTCTGTTTCTTACAAATGTTCTTCTACCCTTTAAGAAAGGGAGAGGACTTCGGGGCTTCTAGGGGCTTTGGAAAAACTGTTCTCCTTGGGTAGTGTATATACCCTCTGCTAAAATAAGGTCTGAGATGGAAGGTGCACAAAATAAGTAAATAAACATCTGACTCAGTGGAAGCCCTGAGGTGGGGTTTCCCCTCAGCCTGAGTGGGGTTTCCCCTGACCTCATTGCTCTCTGAAACCTCCTGCCTGAACAGACTTGAGCGTGCAGGACAGCAGGACTGGAAGTGGTGGTTCACAGTCTTGAGACTAGCAGGTGGTGGATCAGAGGAAACCGTCTGTTGCTCCAAAAGCCTGTCCTGCATCAGTCACACTGAGAGAATAGGTTTTTTTCTATTTTTTTTTTCCTCACCAGAGTGCTGGGAAAGGAATATGCTAGTGTGATGTTTCCCAGCTTCTCCTAAAAATATAAATAAAGAGAACAAAAAAGGAAGTTTGTTTAGAGGAACAGAAGCCAAATCTCATGTTTCTGGCCTGTGTTGTGTTTGGAGTGTGAGGGATCTCTGCTGACATGCCACCCTTACCATCTCTTGGAGCCGCCCTTCTAAAGTGGCACTCTGCCAGCAGCAAGCGGAACTTGAACTGTAGCACTTCAGGTTTTGCTGCAGTTTTTTGAACCGAAACTGCTAAAGAGGAGAGAGGGTGGTTTCTAAGTTTCACGCTTCAAGTTCTCCCCTCCCTACATGTTTGTTCCAAATAAAGCTCTTCTGGAATGTTTTATAGCCCTAGAATAGGAAGAGGTAGTGAACTAGTTCTCCTTTTACTGCTCAGTAAATAGAGAGCAACTTCACTGAAGTCATTAGAATTAGGCTGATCTAAAATGGATGTAAAAAAATGGGTAATTTATGATGCTTTCATAAAATAGATAAAGATAAATCATGTATTATTCACGTACTATTATCCAGCCAAAATATACCTGTGTTGATTTTTATCTGAAATAAACTTAGCCAAAGGTAAAACAAATGCACAAGTGTCCCAATGGATGTTTCTTTCACTTCTTCTAGATGATATTCAAATACGTTTCTATGAAGAGGATGAGAATGGAGGTATGTGGGAAGGCTTTGGAGACTTTTCTCCTACAGATGTACATAGACAGGTAAGTACCAGCATTTGTCATTTGTTAATGATTTTTCTCACTTCCTTAAGCTAGGATTATATTATAATTAGTGAATTAGGTGAAAGCATCAGTATCCCATACTACAAGGATGTGTGCTAGTAGGAAATGTACTACTAGGTACTACACATCCTATGTATACTAGCAGGATGTATACAACTGCTACAAGGATGTATAAAAAGCTCTCGGAGCTCCTGTGAAGACACTGGAAAAGCTGATAACTGGTAAATGCTGAATGATGAGGAGACAAACAGCGCAGTGCTAACATACATGATGTGGTGATGATTTGCATGTCAGTTTTGTCTTTCCCGAAAGGCTTTAGGACTCAAACTAAAAAGTGCAACCAAAAACTAAGATGGAAGTTTATTGTTGTAGCAGCCTTTTGCTATGAATTTTTGCCTCCTGAGCCATGAACCAATTCCTACAAAATAACACAGATGTAAAAGCGAAGTTGTCAAAACCCATGCTCCATGGTAGGTCTGCTTATCATTGTTTCCTTCACAGTTTGCTATTGTGTTCAAAACGCCCAAGTATCGAGATGTCAATATCACAAAGCCAGCATCTGTATTTGTACAACTGCGTCGGAAATCCGATCTGGAAACAAGCGAACCAAAGCCTTTTCTCTACTATCCGGAAATCAAAGGTAATTCATTAAACCTGTTTTATGCACTGGGAACAGAAACTGCAGGGTCCCTAGGAATGCTTTTAATAAGACAGGACTTCTTGGATGAGGGTCTTTTTTTTTTGTGGTTGTCACTTTTAGAAAATATTTGCCTCCTTGTTTTGTGCAGAGCTAATATGAAAAGTGGTAGCTCTGTAATGTAGGTTTTGTTGTTTTTTGGTTGAACTGCTAGCCAATAAATCTGCAGGTTTCCTATAGGCACACCTGTCTGTCTGTACAGTAGATGGCACTCTCTTTCTCCGAGTTTCTGCAAAATAATATCTGAGGACCTCTTACTGTCAGATGAAACCTTAAACCAAAGACTAGTTGGTGTCTGGTGCAAAAAGTACACGTTTTGCAGTTCTCTTCTTTTACTATCATGCCTCACAATTTCATCGACATTTTTGAATTTTCCAGTTGCCTGTAGTTGAGTCAGTCAAGGTGCTCCTTGTGAGAGCAGGGAAAGTGCCTCTTTCAGTCTGTTGTGTTATAATGTTAGGCACTTAGCAGAAGTAGGCTGGTTGGCATCAGAACTGCTTCCTAAATTGTTAGTGAAAAGAAGTTTAACTAGGAGGTCTGTGCCCTTTAAAGTTACACTTCAAATGTTTGATGTGAATGTCAGCAGCAGTCATGGTTTTAAATATCAGTAATGTTAATGACATGGGAATGGAAGGCCAAGTCAGAATTGGTGTTTCATTGTTCTAAGACAATCTTTCTGCTTAATAGTGTACCTGCCCTCAGGTTACACTAGTAAGTCCTAATCTTGCGTGTTTTCAGTGTCTCACTTAGAACCACATGGAAATCAATACCCTGTCAGACTCTAAAATATGTGCATCAGTGGTAACAGACTGACGGCAGAGGAGAGAGGGGTGGTGGTTGATGCTAACCTGTTATAACAAAATAACAGGAAGCGTGCATTCACAAAAACTCCAGAGCTGCTAGAAGATTTTGCATCGGTAATGATTTCAGGAATCCCTTGCATGAGTTTTATGGAAAGTGAAGCGTACAACTGCAGAGCAAAGTTGCCAGATTTGGAACAAACCTCTTTTATATGTTTCTTAATGGACTAAAATTAGTTCAGTGTTGTTACTTGCGTTTTCAGATTCCCTACGCAACCTAAACATTAAATTACCGTTTAGGGACTTTTTTTTCCCCCCTTGTTGCAAGTGTTCACACAAACATAGAACACATGTATGTGCATTTTATGTTTGTTCCTCTGACTAGATTGCTCTCTAGAGCTTTGTCTCCTCGCCAGTGTGACATGCACGCATACATGCTTACGGATCATGTCTGCCTGGAAATAACGCACTCGTACCTTTCAGCATTCTGTTTCATGTATTCAGCTACCCCATTTGATGCACTGACTGATGTGCCCGTGCATGATACTTTTTTGTCGTATGGGCTGTGGAAGATCTCTAGATTTTTTTTTTTTTAATGAAGGATATTTTGTTCTTTCCTGAACAGTTCTACTGGATTTTAACCCCTGTAATGTTTATATCCCTGTTTTTGTAGCTCTTGTCATATGACATTTTCACTTTCCCCAGTCACCGGGTTACTTCTTTTAAATCTTTTTTTTGCTTTCCAGTGGGATATGTATTATTTTGTACTTAACTATAAAATATTTAGACTTCCTTTCTACTGCTGCTCAGCACGGTTTGATAGTATTATGACCTGCCTGAATATAAGCTATCTCTGTTCTAGTGGCTTTTCTGATAATTTAAATAAATCCTTTCAAGCAAATGTCATTTTCACAATTTCTTACCCTGAACAAAAGTTCAAAGCGCATTTCAGGTACTCTGCGCTGTTGGAAATCAAAGTGCTTTGTGATTTCCTGACCATTTGATATGGGTCCATTTCTGAAGGATTTTTGCTGAGTAGAAGAACCTGCGCTTATATTCCCCAGAGGTGAATTTTCTTGTACAAGTTTGTGGTTCAGGGCGTTTGTGCTGATTTATGACTTGGCTTAGACAAGGAATTTTGAGACCACTGACTTCCAGGGCTCCAAGTACCTGAGACCCTTCTGAAGGACGCTCTGACCGCCCTAAGACATCTCTGCGTGTTTCCCTCCCAGTCTGAGCACAAGGCACCTGACGTACCTGAAAAGACTCTGCGGGCCCGAGCGATGCTGTTGGCCTGGCTGGTGACTTGGTACCAGCTTGTTTCTCTTAGGAATTCTCACTGCTCCGTTACATACCAAGTTATTCTGTTATTTGGAGCTTGAAAAGAGTTGACTCTTCTACAGCACTCTCGTGTTTTGCTTTATAAAGTAGTAAACTGTATAAGCTAGTACACTTTAGCAATGCTTTCTGTATGCACATCCTGTTCTGTGTGTGCCACCAGTAAGAGCGACTCCTTATCCCGCCTATTCCTTCTAACCCAGACAAAGAAGAAGTGCAAAGGAAACGACAGAAGCTCATGCCAAACTTCTCTGATGGCTATGGTGGAGGCAGTGGCGCAGGAGGCGGTGGCATGTATGGAGGGGGAGGTGGTGGTGCTGGCTCTGGTAAGGCAGCAGTTTTGGGCAAGAGGCGGTAGGGTTCTACTTTGAGAGCAGGACAGATGTTTATTCTGATTTGTAAAATTTGATGAGGATTTAGTCTCCTTCAAAGTAGATGAGAACTGACTCTCCTGTCTTTATACCAGTGTTACTCAGTTCAGTCAAGCGTCCCCTTGTTTTCTAAATACTTCGTCAGCTCCTTTGCCTTCCCACTTGGATGTAAGGCTCCTGGTGACTTATCTTTTTTCCTCTTCCTTGAAGCTTTAAGTCACAGATAACACATGTATGGTTGAGGGACTCTGTGTCAGGGATCCACCGTACCTTGGCTTCATTCCTTCCTAGGGCCTCGGCGGTACTGAAATTCATGAGAGAGCTCAGCTGAATACTCTCTTGGGTGCTTAAAATTAAACAGATTCTTAATTGTTTCTGGGACCGGGAGTGGAATTTGGCAAACTAACCCTGTTAGTGCAAAGAACTTTAAAAAAATTTGAGATACTGTTTAGTAAATTTTCTGCTGTGCTCTATCTGTTGAAGCTAAAGAATATCTGAGATGCAGGATCGTAAGAGCCTGGCTTTGATTCTTGCAGCAGAGCATTAAGACCCTGTATATCGGCAAATGTCACCTGTGAAGTCTCAGTTGAGTTGCAGATGAAGCGTGTTAGTGACGCTGCGTTTGTGCAGTCTTACAGATGTTGGGTTTAGAGAGTGTCAGTAGCCAAACATCTAGAATGTGTTTGGGTTCTTGGAGGGATGGGGGGGAGTTAACTTTCAGACTGAAAAATTTATTTTTAATTGGGTGAAATAAAGTAGAAAGAATGTGGAAAACAAAATTTCAGTTCTTCAGGTTCAATGTCCTTCTAGGTTGTGTTTTCATTGCTTTAGGTTATAATTCTTTTAATTCTTATGTAATAATTCCTTTAATTCCTTTTTTTAGGGTTCAGTTATCCTTCATATGGATACTCTGCTTTTGGAGGCATGCATTTCCATTCTGGTGCAACAAAATCCAGTGCTGGAATGAAACATGGTAATAGTAAAAATATCAATCTTTTAACAGTTCAGTCAGGTTTGACCATTTTTGTTTTCTTCTATGCATGAGCTGAAGTGTCATGCAGGTCTGGCTAAGCTTGCTGGGGAGGGCTAGCCTTTCCCGGCACCCCCCGCCCCACACACACACACCTTGAATTAGTTTCTTTTCTATAACCTCAGGCAGCAGGGGAGTTTGCGTAGATGATACTGCCCTGTCTCCAAGTTTACGTTAAAAGCTGTGTACATGTTCCTTTTTACTGCTGACTTCTGAGCAGTCACCAAAACCCCTCCGTGTGCTTCCATATTCAGTGTATGTTTCAAACAACAGCCCTTTCGCTTGCTTAAACATGGTGACTACAGGTAGCCCAAGGACTAGACCAGAGAACAGGTACCTTCCTTTGTTGCCACAATCTGGTGCTACTCAGCAGCTCAGAGAAACAAGATAAAAGTCAGTGGAGAAGATTAAATTAATAGGGGCATTCTTGGCTTCCTACAGTAAGAACTAATTTCAAATCTACATGTTGAATACTCTGTAGTTATTTCCAAAGTCTCGGGGATGGATTTGCAGTCAGAAAAACAAAAGTAAATCTGAATAATTCTGCTAGTCTTCCTGGGAATACCTCATTCTTCTACCATAAAAAGAGGGGTATATCTGTTGTTACATGTAGAATTTTATCCTTAAAGCAGAGGCTGTCAAAAACATAGCTTTAGAGCGAGTTACATGGCTATGTCTGTCCATGTGCATTGCCACCTGGAGTGTTATGATTCATGAGTGTTTAATGATAGCACCTATGTCAAAAGAAAAATTTTAATTGAGGTCTTTAGGGTGTGGTTTGGGCTTGTTGAGCTTTATGATTTGCATAAAAAAGCAATATGGGACACTAATGGTACTAATTTTTATTTTAAGGGCTATCAAATAGCATAGCTGAACAAGATGAGAAGAGGTGCGATGAACAAGATGAGAAGAGGTGCGATAAACAAACTGACAAGTGGGATATGAAACATGATGTGAAAGTGGAAACTATGGAGAAGAATGAGTGCAGAATCTCTGGTGATAATGAGGAGGAGGAGGAGGATACTGCTTCTTCCTGTAAGACTGAAGTAAATGAACCAGATTGCAGGTGGCAGGGTAAGTGAACAAGTAAATGTATTTAGGGTGGATCAAACTGCAGTATGGGCAAAGCTGCTGCAAAAGGCCTGGAAGCTCCATAAACCTCTGTTTGCTGTTCTCAAAATCTGATAATGCCTCCTGGAGGAAACAGGAGGGATTCCATCCCACCAGATCTAAGGTTCCTCCCAAAACGTAGTTCTGTAGATATTCATCCACCTTTGTAGTGCCACAGGACAACTGAGCTTCTGCATGTCATGCAGGGAGGAGAGATGGCCTAGCCTGCTGGGCATGCTAACGCTGCTTTATAATATGAGGAGCACTGGAAGCAGCGAAGGTTTGTGGAATATAATTCAGCAGTTGGCTTTTATATTTGATAGGCTTTAATGGATGAGTAAATGGATGTTGGCGTGACTGTTGCAGTAGTATTTCCCTGCAATTCTGTTGTTAAATTGCATGTTACAGTGTAAAAGGTTTGAATTTAAAATGTAAATGTATCTGTTCCCATGTGACAAATACACAGCAAAATAACACTGTGGGGTAGTAAAGTCTTACACCTCGAACAAAAGGGAAGGAAGGCAAGAGTAGTCAGTAGGAAAGGCTTAGCAGCAGAGTTGTAAAATACATGAAGACTACAGATGACCCTTTCCCAGACAGTAAGACATCTTTTTCTTGGATTGTTTTTCAGAAGAGTTGATGGTCGTTTGGGGTTTTTTTTTTTGTTTGTTTTTTGGTTTTTTTTAACAATTTGAGTAATCATGCTTCTCTTCAAGTGGAAAAAAAATCAACAGTTGGAGAGACATCATAGTGGTAGGAATTGAGCAGGAAGGAATTTTTTTTTTCTTGGCTTTTACCAAGTGCTGCGTGATCTAGAGACTTGTTGTTCCTTTGCTCAGTGAGAGGGCATGTTATCTTGTGTGTATGAGCACTTTGTGGCACTTGCTCTTAACAGCACTAGAAACTGTGGCTTGGGAAACAAAAGTCATATAGTAGATGGGTTGTAGTTGTAAAAACCTCCAAGGTGTAGCTTTTTGTGATCTGAGAAATGGATGGTGCTCCTGAGAAAAGCTGAAGAACTTGCTGTTTACAGTTCTGGTTATGATAATCGTGTGACTGATCCAGAGAGCAAAATCTTGCTGATAGGTGAAGAAAGAATAATGTCCATTTAGCAGCTGCTGAGGAGGAGCCTGAGCTGTTGACCTGCTCTCTGAGTAATGGACATGGTAGGCAGGAAGTTGACTGTTTCTTTTCCTTGCCTATTATAAGGCATGAAAAGAGGCAATTTCAAGCTCCAGATTATATGAAGAGTAGATGTAGAAGAAGAGGCTCCGTGAAATAGCTACTGCAGGTTGGAACATGTGGGTATTAGACTATAAGGTACTGCCTTCTGTTATTTTGAAGGATATCTTCTCTGCATGCTTGATACGAAAAACCAGGGAGGTTAAGCGTCAAGTTTTTTGCTCTTTTTTTGGAAATTTCTGTAATGAGAAAAAACTGAATTACTTCACCCCCTTTACCCTGGATGTGTATCCTGAACGTAACATCCATTTAATGCTGTTATTTAGTGTGAAGAGTTAAATACGCAGGTACCAGCCTGGGCACGTAGTGTAGCAACCACAGTGATGTATTGGCTAGAACAGTAAGCTTCATGGATAGCTGAGTAAGTCTTTGGTTTACAGAAGTGATGTAAGGGATACGCTGCTGACCCACTCTAAATGCCTGGGTTTGTGTAGCTGGAAGTCCTGGGTATTCTCTCCCAGTGTCTACTTTAAATGACAAAGTCTGTTTTTCTTGTTTGCTCTTAGTAATTTCTAACCTTACAAGGTTTTGTAGAAACATGAAACTGTTCAAAACACAGGCTGGTTTCAGATGATACTGCTTCCCAGAACAACTGCGGTTTGAAAGTTCATCCGTTTCATTTTCGCTAGTTTCTTGCTGATACAGAACCAGAAAGGTATTGACAGAGCAGCTAGAGTGTCTGTCTTCCACAAATTAGTTTCTTTCCTGCCCTTTCTCCCTTTTGCCTCCCCACCATGACAAATTCAGCTTTTTGAAATCTCAGTGGCTGTACATTTTGTAAACCTAAAGTCGGAAAACTACAGATACTGAGCATTGTAAACACTGGAATGTTGTAAGCAAGTGAACAGACTCTCAGTGCTGCTGCTGTAAAGCAGGAGAGACTGCATGATTTGATTCAGAGAGGGGGCACAAAGCACTGCAGTTACTCCACAGCTTTTCTGTGAGCGTCTGTGCAGTAACTGACAGGGCACTTAGACTTCTTGTGCCTCAGTTTCCTCAAGTCTGAACTCCTCAGAACTCCATGGGAGGTTAAGTGCTGTATGGAGAGCAGTCCTTAGATGTCACTTGTATTTAAGCAAATCCAAGTTGCAGCTCCTTTTGTCTCACCACACAGAAGTGCACATCAGTGCAATTAATTCAGTGCCGCTTTATCCTCCAGGGTTTGTCTGTTCTCAGGATGCCTGCTGCCTGAATGCTCCCCGGGCGCCTAGGTTTTCT
>NW_010405293.1:58395-68047 GCF_000710305.1 Buceros rhinoceros silvestris | reverse complement strand
TTCCTGCTGCCTGAATGCTCCCCGGGCACCTAGGTTTTCTTCCAAGGGACTCATTCTCTCTATCCTTACCTCTCAGGAATAATTAGCAACATGTCTCAGTGAATAATGCTTGGTGGTCTGCACTTTGCATTTCTTTGCATTTCTTTGCTGCAGTTCTTTGCAGCACAAACACCTGTCAAAAGACGGTGGAGTTGCAAGGAAGACAACTGAACTGATGACGACAAATCTTTTGTGTTGCAGATGGTCTGTTCCTGGAGAAGGCCATGCAGCTGGCCAAGCGTCACTGCAATGCTCTCTTTGATTATGCTGTAACTGGAGATGTGAAGATGCTATTGGCTGCTCAGCGCCATCTCACTGTTGTCCAGGATGATAATGGAGACAAGTAAGTCCGGCCTGTTCTTACTGGGTTACAGTCATGTTTTTGATGGCAGAATAGTGTAGTCAGTTTGTTCTGTCCTCTGCGAGTGCAGATTGTGGATTGCAGCACTGCCCTAATTAAATAAATATCATTCTCCTTTGTGCAGTTTGGGAGAGGTACATCTGCGATTTAGACATTTTGGTTGCGTTTGCAGAAACGTCACTCACAGCACAGAGTTCACTGATCCAGTACGTGTCAGAAGTTAATCTGGTCACTGAGGGCATATTGAGCTTGTCATGAGTTTGTTTGCCTTTTTTTTACCTAAAATCTTGACTTGAGCATGAAGCATTATGCTTGCATCATATACTCAGTTGATGGGGATCCTCAGCTTTGTGCTGGAGGAGAGCGACCTGCTTTTTATTCCATGCAAGCCCTTAAGACTTCATAGGAAGCTTTAAGTTACAGATGCACTGGGAGAGGTAGAAACGGTAGCTGCAGGGTCAGTGCTGCTTTTCTTGCCCAGATGCAAAGTTCTTCCCAGAGGACAGTATTTTGCTTGTGCTCACATCTGTACTGTATTATTGTCTTCAAGAGATTGCATGGATGTCTGTGGTGGTCTTGGCTGCTAGTATTTGCTTATGAGCCCTTCAATAAAGTGAGCTGGAGTAGAATTCGTTTTGTTCTTCTGCAGCTATGCAGATCTGCGGGACTTGGAGAGTGAAATACAGTGAGGAATTAATAATGAGTTGTTATTGAAAAGCAAATTCAGTGGAATTGGTTCCAAAGACATGCAGAGATAATGTCTTGAATAAGGGTGACACATCCTCACCTTTTAGCTGGCAGGCCTCGTGCAGGCCCTGTGTAATCACTTATGTTTCCTTAAATTGCAGTATTTTGTGCAGTAGAAGCCATATGAGCCTTAAGGTGTCCAGCTGGATGGAAAATTACAAGTGACTGAGACACTCTCTCCCAGTGTTCAGTTACTCTGTGAGAGGCTACTACTTTCACTCCACTTTCCATGAAAATAGTTCTCAGATTACTAATAAGGACTGCAGAGACAGAGATAGCTACTTTACTTGCTGTGCTTTCCAGCTGGCAGCCTAATGTCTGCTTTGAGGAAAGCAGGAATATGAACGAGGCAGGAGTTAGCAACAAAATCTGCTAGCGCTTTGGACAATACAGCTTCTGTGTTTAACATTAAACAAACAGGAAGCGGAGGGTAGAGGAGTATTGAGCAGGTAGGACCTGCATTTGAATATCAGTAATGTGCTCCTCAGGTTTGGACTTGCAGGGCATTTCAACAGAGTCAAAATACTTTTAAGAATGATGGTAAATAGTTGCTTTCTTCCTGGATCAAGAAGTACCTGCAAGTATGTGAGGCTCAAGCTCATGCTGCCTTTCAGCTGGGATGGAATTTAGTCTATGAGCATGTAATACACTAAATTACTTGGCAGCTTTTTGACAAAACAAAGTTTTGGTGACTGTCTCCCAGCTCTCTTGCAGGAGCTGCTTAAAAATAAAAAAGGTCAAAACTCATAAATCAATTTCTCTAGTTTTCACTTCAATCATTAAAATTATATGGCAAAAACTAAAGAATTTTTTATGAAGATTTTTTAACATTTCTTTAAAGAAATGCTTCTGTCAACAATCTTGCTCACCTTTCATCAAAGTAGTATGTAGGGCATGAAAAAACCTTTAGTGGGACCCTGTGTTGTGTTCTGTGGCTTTGAGACCAAATACATTAATCTGTGTATGTATTTAGTGTGTATGTACGGTGGGCACTCAGTAACACCAGCTGTTACTGCGTTTATACCAGTACCACCAGTAGCACCGCTCCCCAGAAGCCTGGTGGTATTAAGTTACTCTGCCTTGATGGTGGTCTGGTCAGCATGTCTACTACCCTGCCCCTACAGCGTCACGTCACCTGTAGTAGCAGGGTAAAATTGAAACACTTGCTACAAGAAGGAGAACTAAAGGCAGCAGGAAAGAAAATTTGTTTCTGAAGTGAGATTTGGAAATAAAATGTCAGCATTACAGAGTATAATAAGCAGCATGTACCAGAGAGCAGAGGAACTCTCATTTATGGTAGTGGTGGGACTGTTTGAACAGCACGGGGGAGCTGAAGGAGGTGAAGTGCCATGGTACTGCCAATGTCAGTGTGCAGCACCACTAAAACAGGCCCTTCGAGGGTGAGTTTGGTTTAGAAATCTTTTTTTTTTTTTTAAAAAAATACCTTCTGGTTTTCAGTGCTTCCAGTCTCCATTTCAAGATGACTCTATGCCGTGAACAACAATGAACTTTTTTTTTTTCTGATGAATGTGTAGATCTGAGTGGATCAGGTGTTTCTGAAGCAGCATAACAAACACGCCACATGTCCTGTGTTCATACTGTGTGTCAGCACCAATATGGTAAAAAGATGAGTCTAGAACTTTGCCAGTATCTGGTAAGGGAGAGCTGGGCAAGATAGGTTTCAAAACAAGGAAACCCCCTCTCTGTTAGAGAGGGTTGGTGGGATTCACAACCAGTTTTTTTCCTGGTGTCATTTCCAAGTATGGCAGCGCTGGCTGGTGGTGAAGGACCTGGCTCTGGAGGGGAGCACGGGAAAGGCTGTCGCATTTACCCAGTAGGAGTGGTGAAGTGTCTTGCTATGCAGAGCCACTGCGTCCCAAAATGGGTTTTTCCTTTGGCGTGTCGTCTCTGGCCACTGCTGCAAATCCTGTGGCTGTTAGTCACCGGGCCTGAGCCCTCAGTCATTTTCTGTTTGAAAACGAAGAAGAGAAAAACCCGCAGATCTGGGGAAACCCCCAAGGGAAAATCTGCTGTGGTGGCAGAGGCCTGCGGAAATTCTGAAGGAAGGTTTTGACAGTAAGACATGTTCATGTGCTGCATAATTCAAACCATCGAGAAAACAAAACAGCAAAGAATCTGGGGATTTCAACATGTTCTGAAACACTTGTTTTGTGCTACAAAGTTTGTGGTCATTAGGCTAGTAGTTAAGTTTTGCTGAGGACCAGCAAAAGCTGCCCTGAGTCTGGTTTAGTGATGGAAGGGTTAAGCACAGTTACCTTCCGACTAGCTTTCGTTCATGTTGGGGTTCATTTTAGGTGCTGATATTTAGTGCTGACATCATGACCTCTAACGGTCAGGTGTTTACGTCAGTTAGAATTCAAGCAGATCTACAGCAAAACCTTAACGTTTTTATTGTAATAAATTTGAAAGTATGAATTTGTTAATCTGTTTTTTTGTTTGTTTCAGCGTCCTTCATTTAGCGATTATCCACCTTCATACTGAGCTGGTGAAAAACCTCTTGCAAGTGATGCCTGATTTGAATTATGGTGACATCATTAACATGAGAAACGACCTTTACCAGGTGCGCAGTTGTGGTGGTATAAGCAGGGTTGGTTGTTCAGCCAGTAAAAAAGAAATTGCACAACTTAACATCTGTCTTACTTTTTCTTCTCTTTGTTGGAAAGAGCCCAGATCAGACTGTAATGCAAACTAGTTCAGGAACACAATGACGCATTGTAAGGTGGTGGAGGAGCAAGGGACTATTTTCATGGTTTTAGTTCATAACTCCCCTTTGATGAATGTCTCCATGGGCTAACCGTAGAACACGCCAAAAATACGAAATTCTTCAGTTCTTGTCTTTGTTATTTGACTTCTCTGTTACGGTATGGATTACAGTGTGCCAGCACTGGGCACTCTTGACCTTTCTGACATAGGGTAACTCGGGATCATGAGTCGGTTGCTGCATCATCAGTTATCTGTAGGCATGTGGAAGCTGTAACAAACTGTGCCCTTCCTATAGCCCTGATGGCATTTATGACCATCACACGAGCACCAAGTTTGCCCTTTCATTTCTAGATCAACCTTACAGTGAACAGAACCCAGTCCCCATGACTTTTACCTAGTAGGAACAGAGCTCTTAACAATTCCGTCTCCTCAACTTCACCTGTGACAGAGTCTCGAGTATTTTGTGTTGTAACTCAGACAGGCTTTAAAAAGAGCTGTGGAAACCTGCCTGGAAAAGAATCTGTCTTCAGCTGTGCACACTGTCCAGTTGTCCTGAAAGTGACCAGGTGGACATTACACGGCAGCACTCTGACATTTGTGTCAGTCCTTTTGCTGCGAACGGTAGAGGCAGGGTTTTTATTCTACAGAGACAGTCCCAGAGAGTTTATTTTTCTGTTTCACATTTCATTTTTACGTGAATTAAAAGCAAGTTTGAAATGTGGGGGCTGATGTAAGCAAGCAGAAGATGCTGAGTTGAGTTCTGTGCCCTCTGTTTAACAGAAACAGGAAGCAAAGCTGTGCTCCACACAAGAAATAAACCTTTGACTGCCAGGACCTCTACAGCTATTCCTGCCTTCTACTTAAACCACAAGCCAGTGGTGGGAGGGAATGTGAGCCTGGGCTAGAATTCTCCTGTACAGATATTCTGAAAGCTGAAACATGCATGTACTTTGTGGATTCGATAATTAATGGCAAATATGTTGACAAATGTATTGACAAACACAAGCTTATTGCACAGAGCTGGAATTAGTCTTTATGGAGGTGGAATCTTGTGCGAGTTTTAGGTTATTTCAGTATTGTAAATACAATTTTGCTCAAACCTTACTGAAATTATTACTGTTTCAACCCATTGATTTCTGAATATGTGCTACATGATGATGTTCACTGGCAACACTGAAGAATGCAGCGTACAACTGGCCTTTGCAAATACTTGAAGCTTTTTGGCCTTAGAGCTGCTTGGTGCTGCAGGTGTCTTTGCACAAAAACAGAGAACGTGCAAATAGAATTGGATAGCTAGGCACACACTGTGTAAACGCACCGCTGCTCTTCACCTCGACAAAGGCACAGAACAGCGGGATTTTCTTCTTTCCTGTGCAGTCATTTTGAGGGGTAAGGAAGTCCAAAGCCCTTGTCTGCAAACTTCCCATTCATGAGCAAAAACTAGAGCACAGTTCAGTGCCAAAGGCAGATTTGAGCAGGCCCCGGAAAGTGCGTGTGCTCCCTCTGGGGTAAGAACTTGGCTGCGGGGCAGCTGGAGGCAGGGTTACGGTGTCTGGAGGGCACAGGGATTATCTCATTCCCCAAATCCCTTGCACTGCAACCCTGAAATAGCCAGGTCAGTGCCCCGGCTTACAGAGTAGGCAACATCTTTGTTCCTCCCAAAGCCCAGCTGCTGACGCTGGTGAGGCGAGGCAGCTTTTATTTCCAGTAAGTAGGAATCGTCTTTGTAGTTGGCAGCAGCAAAAAAACCATATGCACATACACAGGCTTTTTCATTTCTGTTAGCTTTGGAGTGGAGTAACATCTTCTCACACTAGGAGCTTCTGTGAGTCTGAGATACCTGTAGAAGCGATGTAGCTGTTGCTTATCTTACGGCTTGCTTCTGTCCCCTCTAGACCCCCTTGCACCTGGCAGTAATCACAAAGCAGGCAGAGGTGGTAGAAGACTTGCTGAAGGCTGGAGCAGATGTCAGCCTTCTGGATCGCCATGGTAATTCTGTCTTGCATTTAGCTGCTACTGAAGGAGATGACAAGATTTTAAGTCTGCTCCTCAAGCATAAGACGACATCTCCGATGGTCGACCTTTCCAATGGTGAAGGTATGGAAAGATAACAGCTGTATTTTATACTTGCTCACTGGACCAGCACTCCTCAGTTCCTGCCAACAGAGTGTTTCTACACAGGTCGATACAGGCCTTGGAAACAGCAGCTTTCCCCATTTTGCGTATGCTGTCCTTGGCTTTTATATGGCTGCAGTCACAGATGAGAGAACACAGATGTGCAGGTTTTTTGGTTATACAGAACATAAAGATTAGCGATGGCCATATAACACAGTATGGATTTGAATTTTTACTACTGTAGTTTCTCTTTAATCTCACAAAACCTCAAGCATTTCCTGTGTTTTTTCCTGAGATCCATTATGTAACCACTTTAAAAAAAAAAGTTAATCCCCCCAGCAGAAAATGTTTCCTCCCCTAGTGAAAGAAACTCTGTTGAAAATAAATTCTGGATGAATGTTGAGTTTCACGTCTGGTACTTTGTGACCATATAGAATTAGAGCCTACAAAGCGGCCACACATTCTCCCATTTTTCAGTGGCACTTGAATTTAGTACTTCTGCTCTAGTAGATGGTAAAATGTCTGACCTAAAAATGTCATTCAAAAAACCGTGTTACCTTCCTCAGATGCGGGGCTCGGTTTGGTTGGGGGCTTGGTTTTGGTTTTGTTTTTTTAAATACAAGGCTTTTTTATTATTTTATTTTTGAGCTGGTGTAGGTAAGCTTGAGGTGATTGATAGAGCACTGTGACCTTACAGGAGGATGATACCGAAATATATCAATTATTTCCTAGACTGTTTCTAAAAGGGACATTCAGTAGCTGACAGGGCAAGTGCAGGGTGCCTACTACTTGTTCACTACCAAGATGCAGATTTTCTTTTTAAGGCTACTCTCCTTTGAGGCAAAGAGATGCTCTAGGCTGTTTAGCTCCTGCCTTCTGTTCCACCCTGTAATCTGATGGGGTTTATTTTTCATGCATGGCTTTGACTCACCAGCAATAGCACAACACCAATTTATGCACAAAGAACATTTTTATTAACACCATCTTTTAATGTATAAGCAGGCAAAATAAGCCAGGTCTGCTTAGGTAGCTACAGTGAATCTCACTCATTTTACAAGTCGTATAAGATACAGCCACTTCAAAGCTCATTACTCTGACATGATTGCTGCATTTTTCAAATATTAATGCGCGTGACGGATGGGTTTTGTTTTGTGTAGGTCTCTGTGCAATTCACATGGTGGTGATGGCAGACAGCATGTCCTGCCTCAAACAGCTGATTGCTGCTGGAGTTAACATCAATGCTCAGGAACAAAAATCTGGACGAACTGCATTGCACTTAGCTGTCGAACAAGAGAACGTTCCTTTGGCAGTCTGCCTTTTGCTTGAGGTAAGGGCAGAATTGCTTTCTCCCAGGTCTTTTCACTTAAATATTTAAACTCCTGAAAACTCTTAAGTGCTTCCGAGGAACAGAAGTACGAGTTTTTTCCTGTTTGTTTGTCTTGATTACTTAAATTGCTGAAGTAGCAAAGTTATTGCTAGTGTTATTCCTCATTACTTGTTCATTGCTGCTGGTGAACCTTTTGCCCGAGTTGAGGCATTTACACTTAGTGACCCTGACCCGCCCACATATGCCAGGTCTAATTTGCACTGAGTAATAATGGCAGCCAACGTAACTCTCCTGAACAAGTTAATCACTTCATCTGAGAGAAGTGGAATGGGCACACAGATGGGCCGAGAGATATTTCTAGGTATACACAACTGTTTGCCTCCCCTCTTTAACACCTTGGTCCTAGTGTGGTTAATTCTGCATGCCCACAGCTGGCCGCAGTAGCTTTCCTCGCTCTGTCTGTACAGATGTGCCACCAGCCTGCCTGCTCTCCTGAAGAGCAGCAGGAAGGCAGAATTCTGCACACACCAGTTCAGACTCCCAAATGCTGCGGGTAATTGGATGGCAGAACTCTTACGTGGAGTGCAGAGTGGCTTTTATCTGCCTGACCTGCTCGGGTTTTTACACAGTGCCTCCTGGTGAAACTCTGGAGCACAAAACCACCATCTGTTCCTGCATGCAGACAATTGCAGCTACTAATTCCTTCTTTTCAGACAATGACTGGAGTTTTTATGCAAACAGGTGGGGAATGGTGCTTATTTGCAGAGTAGCAACATTTACACAGATAGGAGTCTCTGCAGCTGTAATGTATAGACAGCACTTTTCTTTTTGTCACTGAATAAAACCAGGGAGATGCAGATGTGGACAGCACTACGTATGATGGGACAACTCCTCTTCACATAGCAGCTGGAAGGGGCTCTACAAAATTGGCAGCAGTTCTCAAAGCATCAGGTATGAAAACAAATATTTGCTGGAGCGTTTTCTTTCATGGTGGCAATTCAGGTTAGAAGGCTGCAAGCAGGAAAGAATGTGCTGGTGAACTTGTTTAATGAGAAGAAGAAATCAGACGTTAAAAGCATGAAGGCTTGTTTTTCTCAGGAAAGTCCTATTTTCAGGTGCTGTGCTGCTCTTTAGCACCATCTTATGGCTAAAGAAGCAAATTATGTTAGTCGAGGAAAAATGACCTTGAGCACTCCTGGAAGGTTTTTGAGTATTTATTTTGTAGCTCTTGTCACTGAAGCAGCAGAGAAGACACCTTGTTACATAGCTGGGATAAGTTTGCTTTACAAACAAAACCATAAGGCACTGAAACATGAGCTTGTTAGTGTCTCGTATTTCGTATCACTGTGGAAGAGTTATTTCGAATATTTATTGGACCATTTTTTCAATTGTATTTAGACCCGACTTTTCTCCTTTGAAGCAGAAATCCAAGTCTCCCATTGCTCTGGCGCTGTGCTTATTCTTTTAAGAATAGCCACACTTTCTCTGACACCGTAAGAAGCAGCCCCACACCATCACGTCCATGCTGTGCTTGGTGAGAGCCAGAAGTGGGACTGGGAGTCAGTCGATACAATCACAGCTTGTCCTGTGGGCCCTCATGCTCTCCTTGTTTTTTTTCCCTCCGGTAACGGAGAGTAGCATTATAGAGAGATGTGCAGCATTTAACTTTGGCTGATAAAAAAGATTATTTGCTGCCTTATTCCATACAAAATGTAACTTAGCTTGAGTAGCTAAAGGTTAGATTTGCTATTCAGACTTCAAGCGCATATTTTAAATATTGTTGAAAAGCAACTTGAAGCTTTTTCTTAGGAACTTTTTTTGCACGTGTTGTCCAGGTGCAAATCCTCACATTGAGAACTTTGAGCCACTGTTTGACGTAGATGATGTGAAAGATGATGGAGATGACGATGAAGGTATTGTGCCTGGAACAACACCACTGGATATGGCGGCCAGCTGTGAGGTGTGTATGTGGTCTGGCGTCTTTTTCTTTGGGGTTTTTTAATAACAAACGATAGCTCAGCTCTGTCAGCCAGCTCCCTTCTCTGCATCCACAGTTATTTCCGTGGTGACAAGCTACTAATTTGCCATCGAAAATTAAACTAATTCAGCCACAAAAAACTTCATGAAATAATAGCATTGAAAGAAAACTCCACTTAACAGACTGCGTCTGCTGAACAGGGATGACCAGGCACTTCTTGAAATAGTTGCACTACAGTCCTCAATATGGAAAAGTCTTTAGCTAGATGGCAGCTTCTATTTGAAGGCCCACTCTCAGAAACGCTCTCCAGCGGGTTTCTTTGCTGCATGTCCTTCAGAACTTGCAGACTGTGTGTAGGGCA
>NW_010405293.1:50435-58306 GCF_000710305.1 Buceros rhinoceros silvestris | reverse complement strand
TAGACTCTCATGTCCTACCCAAACAGTGATTAGGCTGCGCGGTCCGTGCTTTAGTAGTTGATTTTGTGCCGTTGGTTTGGCGAGAGTGTACAGTACAGCAGCCAACGCTTCTCATCACAGGTCAGCCTTAGCTGAAAATCTAACCGGGGCTGTTGCAGACAGGAAGTAACTCCTCACTTGGTCACTGTTGTTACTGCCACTTACGTAACGCAAATAACTCCTCTGTATCTTGGAAAGAGTTGCCAGATCACGTAGCTAAAGGGCAAGGGAGATGATTAACTTCTCAGTATTTCTCCTTCAAGCTCTGCACAGGTCTTCTACAGTGTCTTTAGTCATACTGATGCTGGCACAGAAGAAATAGCCCATTTATGGGTGGAATTAGGGCTTTATACTGCACTACTGAGACGTGGTCAAGATAAGGGACGCTAACCTGGTTTCTACTAAACACTGACTTCACTGTCTTCTCTTAGGTGTATGACATACTAAATGGCAAACCCTACGAATCAGCAGTGGTTTCAGAGGATTTACTGACACAAGGTAACCCCTGTAAAGAAAACTTGACAGTATCCCTCTAATAACTGAGTTCTGAAAGCACACTTGAAGACGGTACTGCCCTGCAGTAGCTTGTAACTGAAAAGGGTAGGGAGAAGAGGTACCCCCCACCCCCCCCCCTCCCTAGACAAGACAAGACCCTGAAAGCACACTTGAAGACGGTACTGCCCTGCAGTAGCTTGTAACTGAAAAGGGTAGGGAGAAGAGGTACCCCCCACCCCCCCCCGTTCATAGAATGAGCATGCTCCTGTGATGAGGCAGGTCAGAAGGACACGACACAGAGCACTTTCAGTATTACACTACTAAATACTGGAACTGATGGACACTGAAATAGTCTTTAGTTTGGCTTTGTTTCTGCTTAGAAAGGCCATGGTCATGATTTGTATAAATAGTAAACTAATATTTCTCTGTTCCACAGGACATTTGAGAGAGCTGAATGAAAGTTCCAAGATGCAGCTTTACAAACTATTGGAATTACCAGATCCAACCAAAAACTGGTCCACTCTAGCACAAAAACTGGGTCTTGGCATACTTAATAATGCCTTCAGGTTGAGCCCTTCCCCATCAAAAACTCTGCTGGATAACTATGAGGTAATGTGGTTGTAACAAGTAATAAAGAACACTCGGACACGTAGAGATTATTGTCCTCCAGCCCTTTGGTTTTAGCCAGCCTTGATGATGGCGTGAGCATCTAGTGTCTTCTCTCTTAGGTTTCTGGTGGGACAGTTCAAGAATTGATTGCTGCTTTGAGACAGATGGATCACACAGAAGCCATTGAAATCATTGAGAAAGCACTTTCCCTCTCACAAAGCCCATCTCACCTGGAGGACAATACAGCAAAAGCTCGTCTGTTATCACCACCACCCACCTTTGCAAATGGAGAGACAGGTAAAATTGACAGTAAAACATCAAGAGCTTTATTTAAGATGTTTTTTCAATTCTTCCCTCCTGCCACCCACCTTGGACTGCTGATAGATTGCGTGGTTTCTTACACAGAATGCCCAGGCTCCTTACCTGTTTCAGAAATATTCTACTGCAGCACCACTTCCTCAGCGTAGACATTTGCTAGGCCTAGAGAGGGGAAAACGGACCCTTGGAAGCAGTAGCCCTTTTATAAAACCAGCTGTCTGCTATTTACTGACCGTAACTCCTTGGATGTGTGGGGGTGAGTTTCAAAAGATAAACTAGGCAATGATCTCCCAGGCTTGACATTTTTCTCTCTCACATATCTAGATAAAAAAATGTTCGGGGTTCATAAACTCCTTAGTAAGACTTCAGTACTAAATTTTTCTTTCCGTAACGTGTGGCACTCCAAAATGTCCCGTTGTTCTGTTGGCAGAGAAATCAGGGATGGTTTCAGTTACAAGGGACTTCTAGCAGTCGTGCTGTCCAACTGCCTCCTTGGAGCAGGGCCAGTGTAACGTGACATGAGGTTGCCTGTGGCAAGTCCAGTTGGGCTTTGAGCATCTGCAGTGATGGAGGTCCTGTGATGTTTTTGGGCAGAGGACTCTGCTAACAGAAAAAAACAGAGGTTGTGAGAAAGCAGTAAGTCAGTCATCAGGGGTATCCAGTCACTGCCTGGCCATGTTAGGTAACAACAAACTTTGTTTTTTCCCGGTGCCCTGTTCAAACAGTAGTGATGCCAGCACCCTAATGTGGAAACTTACACCTTATGTGAAAATACTGTAGATATTTCTGGAAAGAGAAACACTGACACCCCAGTAACTCCATCCTGGTCTAATATTGCCTGTTAACTCTGTTAGTCATGGAATGAACCTTCACCCCTATCCAAAAATGTGCTTGTACACACATGTATGGCCTCTTGGATTAATCCTGAAGGTGAGAGGAGTTGTGCTGCTTTGCAATGTGAATGGACTGCATCACGTCACTTATTTTAAGATGGTTGTTTAGAAGAGTAATACTGACCTCTAATGTGGTGACCTCTGTTCCAGTCACATCAAACCTCTCCTGCAGTCAGACACTCCTTTCATGGGCTGTGCACAGACTACAACTGCTGATGACGTCTTTGTATTTCAGGCTCACTTTCTAGATGAAAATTTGTCTCAAAGAAATCTAAGTGAAGTAACATGAGAAGGTTTTACAGGCTTCATCCTGGAGCTGCATACTTGTACAAGACCTATGAAATAGGAGACCCAGAGAACCTTTTGCCCTGCCACTACCCCACTTGGGCAAGGTCCTGACTAGTGTGGTTGGCAGCATGAGGGTCAGCAGAGCACCAGGCTTTTCATGCCCTCCAAGCTCCAGCTGCAGCTGAGCTCTACCAGCAGTGCATCAGATTACATGTTAGGTCAGCGTTCGTCACAGCTTCCCCTATGATAATATCTGAAGTTAGAGTTACTTTCCTGTGGAAGAGCTTTAACCCTATTTGTTTGCATTCCTTAGGCTTTTCTGAAAACAGCCTTACTGAAGAACACAAACAATATTGTTTCCCTTTTCTCTCTCCCTCAGGTGAGCTTTATAATAGCAAATTTCAAGACAACGAAAGCATGTGTGACAGTGGTGTGGAGACCTCCTTCCGCAAGCTGAGCTTTACTTACTCAGACTCTCTGAACAGCAAGTCATCAGTAAGACTTAGCAAAATGACCCTGGGCTGTGGACATCAAAGTTCAGTGCAAAGCAATTATATAGCCAATTAGTAATACTCAATTAGCAATATGCAGTTACAGGAACAAATGTGACGTTTAAAATTACAGTGGTGTCATCCTGGCCAGAGGGAGGTGAATTCACAGCCAGAAGTGCTCTGGAGGAGCCTCACACGTACCTGATCCAACAGCGGCGTCAGCATGCGGCGCCCAGCCATTGCGTCCTTCCTCCAGTACCTTTAATTTTATTCGTGTACAATAACCGAGGCTCTGCTGCCACATTAATACACAGGACTGGACACTGTGAATGACTGACAGTTTTTCTGATTCGCAAGGATTTTCTTTTATAGATAAAGTCACTCCTTGTGAATGCATAATACTAACTCACTTAATAAAAAGAGGTAGGGCACACAAAATAAAATAGCTGGCAAAGAAAAATCATGACTTCAATCACAACAATGACAACTTGGAGAGAAAAGAGAATCCTAAAAAAAACCAGAATCTTGTATATTTCAAATAATGTATTTAAACTTAACTTTGGTGCCTCTTCAAATTTTTTTGAATTTTCTTATTTGTAAATAGTTTTTTTTATATCTGTTCCTTCAAAAAAATGTGCTTTTTAAATGCTTATTTTTATTTTACTTTTATAATAAAAACCCAAAATGAAATCTCTTATCTACGTTTGCTGTAATTTTTACCCATCCTTCAAGCAGAGTTACTGAAGATTTAGGTATTGATACAGGAGTATGCTGATTTCTGAGTGCTAAAATAAATAATGGGTTGCAATTCAGTTGCCTTAAAGCTCAAGTATCTTCTGTGCTGGAAGACCAGCAGCATCAGCTACTGCTGAGCTGCTGTGCTTTGGCAGTGACGCCCTGACTTGCGGTCTGCTTTAGTTCTCCTCTCACAGTTACGGCAGCACAGAATCATTTAGACTGAAACCAACTATTTAGCATCTCAGCAAACCTCTGGTGAGACAGTTGCTCTTCAGGCTCTCTAAAAACTCCAATAACTGTGTTCCTCAGCAGTGTTTTCTTTTTGTTTCGTGTTAATTCTGAGATGGTAAGCGTACCTGTTAAGAGATGTTGGCCTTACTAAGAATACAGAGCAGGTGCCAGATTTTCATGATGAGCAGCTTTGTCCCATTGTCACTCACTTGTAGCCAGTTTTCTTGGCACAAAGGGGGAGATTGACGGTGTTGTTCTTGGCTCAGCTCACTTTTCAGTGATGGGGTGTCTGTCATTCCTGAGAAAACAAAGATTTTCTTCTTCCAGAGAAACAACATACATAGGAGTAAACCCATCATTCATTCTTTCCGTTACTGTATGTGTAGCCTGCAAATGTGGTGTCCAAGGCCTAGGGATTTTTGGTCAATAGGTGTATTGGTCCAGCATTGCATTTGCATTCCAACTGTAACAGCAAGAAAGATGCTCATATTCTGGGAGTGGAGGAGCTTTTTGAGTGCAGCAGAGCTGCTGTCAAACACACCTGCTGCTGCCACAGAAATTTGAGCACAACTCAGGGCCTGGGTCTGTATTTCCTTAAGCACTCATGACCAAATGCTGCATAACAGCTATTCATCAGGTCAGTGACCGTGCCAGGAACAGCAGGACGGCTGCCCTGGGCCCTGTGTATTCAGGTGCCTTACTAGCAGTCTGGTGGCTTCTTTCCTCCTTTCTTATCTCTGTTTCAGTCTATTTAACAAAAGAGGTTTTGGTACTTCATTTTCTTTTCCCCTCTTTGCTCAGAAATAGAAAAATACTATTTTAAAAGTATTTTCACTAATCAAATGGGAACATTAAGTTTTTACAGTTGAGTCCCATAATAGGACAACTTTTTCCATCTACGTTAATCCTTAGCATCTTAAGTGTTGCAGGCATGCCACGCAGTTTGTCAGAACTAGGCAAGAGTAGGAGGTAGAACACCTCTAGTGTGTGCCCACTACCAGCTCATGTAGTGGGCACTACAGAAAGTAGGAGCCATTTGTATCTTGTGTAGTTCCCATCTCAGAGAGCAAACCTGCTGGAGAGCCTAGTGTTGACCTCAAGCAGCTCGTTAGAGGGAAATGCTAAACCACACAGTTTTACCCTTTCTGCATTACCTTTTTTCCTATTAGTAGGCAGTGATCCTGCACAGGGCACGCTCTCTTATACTGACGGCACCTGGGAGAAGGCCAGGATCCTTGTGGGTATGAGGATGAAGGCAGCATATAGAGTAACCAGAGAAAACAAGAAAAGTGTAAGCAATGCAGACCAGACAAGTAAGTCTTAACAGAAACATCTAAAGCAGATGCCTTCTCCCTAACAAACAGGTAACTAAAGACATGTTTACATGCCCCAGACACAGATTTATCCTTACACCTCTCCCCAGAAAGGAAGCACTATTCCTGTTTCACAAGTGTGACGGAATAAACAAAAAAAATAGTCCTGCAGGAACGCAGGAATTTGCTGTCTGAATGAATACACCTGGCTCATAGGGAGAAAGCTCTCTCACTTAACTGCTAAGAAGAGGGTAGTAGTAACTCAGTCTTACGTTTTTATTCAGCACCGTAAATCCGCATGTGGCACTCACTACACGGTGTAGTACAGGGTAGTTTCCCCGTTATATTCGATATGGCCTCTGAGGAAACAAAACTGAGGAGAGTAGTGTTCACTAAGTTCTCAAAAGTTAGCAGTAAGTTGGGGGTTTAAGATACACGCATGAACAGCATTTCTGGAGATAAGGGGTTTTTTTATTAGAAGTTTTAGGAATACCTCCCCTTGACAGCAAGCTCTTGTTTACTCAGAGCAAGGCCTCGCCTCTGTGGCTGGATGAACAGAAGTACTGACCAGGCCCCTATCACAGTGGCCTCTTCTAATGCTCTGCATCATGCTGCAGGAAGCCTCACGCATTATTTTCATTAGCAGTTGAAACACTGAGGCTAGTGGTATGATCAAAAAACATCAACCAACCTCAAACCGATCCTTAAAAGCAGCTTTCCTGGATTTGTCCTGAGCGCTAGTCACACTTCCTGTCACTTTGACCATGACAGCACAGACTCACCATGAGAAACTTGCAATATTCAAAGGGATCAATATTAAAATAAGAAAGATACTCTAATTACTTTTTTTCCTGGAATGTACAGGTGTAACCTTTGTGCACCCTCAGTGTAGTATTAAATTTTACATTAATTACAGTGAGGAACAGAACCTGAAATGAGTCTAAACTTAATCTGCACTTGCAGTAATTGGATCTTGCTACATTATTTTGCTACTGTACTGCAGTAATAAACACCCAAACCTTGAGGAATGCAGCACAAGTAAGTGGTGACAACAGACACTACAGATCTTCTTTACGCTTGATGTAAAAGACATTCTTCAGAAAGTTAAACTGCTCTTGATTTTAGATTTGCCACCATAGCTCTACGTTTCTGGAGTCACCTTGGGGTGTATTTACCAACTTGGAAATCAACCCAATAGTGGAAATTTCTAGACAGCACTCAGATTTTATGGACTGCAGGAAGGATAATCTTCCTGCACACGGTGATGTGTGAAGTGTCTTTTCTCCCTTTTCTGGGCAAATGAAACGCAATTTTCCTACATTTAAGGAAAAGGAACAACCCTCCTCCCTCCCTGCAGTTAAGTGACAGGGATGATGGTGCCCATTTGTTAGCACAGGGTGCAAAGGTCAGTACTCACCTACCATCTTCAGCCTGGGGTTCTTCTGGGGCACAGGATCTTCTCTTACAGCAGAGCAGTTCTAGAGTAACTAACTGCCAAAGGCACCGTCTGAACTTCTGCTGGCTTCAAAGGATTCCTACAGCGATAAGCAAAAGACAGCACACGTTACTTACCTAGGAGCTGCCTTCCTGCATTTGGGTTTGTGAAGCGGTCTGAGGCCCTGCTTAGAGCTAGGCTGTAGCGTGTACTTTATTCAAAGCCTGTAGAGGTTCCCCATGGGCACATTTAACAGCAGCTGCTGTAGGAATTTTTCAGCCATCCATTTACCATTGCTATTTTCAGAGTACAGAAGAGTGCTGCCGATCAGGGGACTTCAATACACACTGCAAGCGCCAACGCTTGTGACTGACTTCACGGCAGTTAACCTGTGGCCTGCAGCGGCACTTGCCAGCATTCCAGCCAAGTCAGCACACGCATACACTCGCGTGCACACACACCCAGAGCAGAATTGCGCCCTTGGGGGTAGCTAATGCAGTGATGTTTGCCAGAGAGACCGGAGCATGACTAACGCCTCATTCTCTTTCAGATGTACAATCATCTCAGCAGATTCTTGTTTACAGCATCCCAGGTAAGAAAATCTGTGTTTGGCTACAGTACAAACCAAAAGCTGGGGCTGGAGCGCCTCCAGAAGGGGTAGCACTAGATGATATACAAAATACATCACTGTCCTAAACACTGGGCTTGCTGCTTCTTGGAAGCCCTTCTGTTCTGCTCATCTCCTCGCCAGTGATCAGGCTGGGCAGTCCCAACTACAGGCTCCTACCGCCCAGCTCCAGCACCACGGAACAGCACAGTACAAACCAAAAGCTGGGGCTGGAGCGCCTCCAGAAGGGGTAGCACTAGATGATATACAAAATACATCACTGTCCTAAACACTGGGCTTGCTGCTTCTTGGAAGCCCTTCTGTTCTGCTCATCTCCTCGCCAGTGATCAGGCTGGGCAGTCCCAACTACAGGCTCCTACCGCCCAGCTCCAGCACCACGGAACAGCTCTTTAC
>NW_010405293.1:48438-50301 GCF_000710305.1 Buceros rhinoceros silvestris | reverse complement strand
TTTCACAGGAAATACCTGAGGGCTGGCTCACACCATCGCTCCTTTACAGTTGTTGGGGAAGTGAGCTGAAGCCTGTAGTGCTTAAATCCTGGTGTATCCAGGTAAGCTGGTCAGACAGAATCTGCCCAGCATGCCAGAGCATTACTATCTAGCTTATTTACAACAGCCGGAGGAGGACTGCTACAGCAAGAGAAGAGAGAGAAGCTGCCATGCTGGCAAAAGCCTGGCCATCACAGTGTTTGCAAAGAGGCATCAGAAGCCAGCATTTAAGGTTTTGAATTTTTTGCCACCATGAAAAGGGATCAAAACTTTCAGCTACTGCACCTGAGAATGACATGCTTCCCCATCAGGCCACCAGCTCGACAGACAGCTCTCATTTTTATTTAGGACTCCTGGATTAGCCAACTCTTCAGTGAGCCATAGAGCCTGGCTCAATCCACAGGCCAGTGGTTCTAATGCACAAGAGTAAACTCCCTTCAGCCACAGCCATTCCCCTCGACAGAGTCAACTAGGTCCCTGGCCAGCCACAGAATTAAAAAAATACGGAAATAAAGAGCAGTATTGAACCATTTTGCACTCAGAGAGCCCATCGAGAAATCTCAAGATCAACTTCTAAAAGCACGCCCCCAGGAACAAGTCCTGGCAAGCAACCACTCTTACCCTTTTCCCCTGACTAGTCCTCAGGGTGCTGTGTACCTTCAGGCTGCACTAGTAGCCTAGACCAAAGACACGCCTATTTTGGCTATGATGCGTGCTAATAATCAAAAGTGACATTGGCAGGTCTTCAGCAATGACTTGACTTCCTCCAGTAAGATGGCCTTTCCCCAGGATTGGCAGGGACAAAACCAAGTAATTTTAAGGTGCTGCGTTTTTCACTTAAGTTCTGTTTTTCCAAAGTTGGGACTTTCACTTTACTGTCCTGTAACATCTGACTGGAAAGCAGTTGTGTAAACCTGGTTCTTTGACTGGAACAAGTTCTTAAACATTCAAGCCACAAGTTCCTGCATGACTCAATTTCCCCCTCAGAAAGTAAGAAAGGAGGCTGTGATTGGGACAACCTACAGACTGGCTTGTAAGCTACAAAATCAAACTGCCCTCTACTGAGAATAAGAAATTTACTGTCTCTCCCTCTGCACCTGACCCTGCTACAGGTCACTGAAGTAGTCTCTGCTACACATCTCCAAAAAGAAAAAGGAAACGAGAAGAAAAAATATTGAAGAAACAGGTGCCTCTAAAGGAGAAAAAATTGTCCCCAAGGTATGCAAACAGCAAGTAACAAGGCAGCCAAACAAGGACTGACAAAGAGCTATGAGTGCTTACTTGGAGAGGAACTTTAGATACGCTCACGTGCTTCTTTCCTGGAAAGGACGTAGAACAACTTGGAAATTCTTCCAAGGAGGTGCTCCTGTAAACCGGGGCAAAACAAGCCCTCCTTTTGGGGCAGAAAGTACCATCGAAGGCGCCCCCTACAGCTCAGAATGGTCTCTGCGGGTCCCGAATGGGTTCGGAGCCGAATGCTGCCTTAGACCAGACCAGTTTCAGGACAAACCAGCCAACGCCATACAGCTTTCTTCCAAAACCCGTTCTCAAGTTCTTTTGTGGCAGGACATTTGTCATGGCTCCTGCTTGAGGGGACCTCCAACTGCTGCATTTGCGATCTGTGGAGAACAGCCCAGAGGGAGTCTGCAAGCAAACAAAGGCCATCAGCACAAGCAAATCCAGTGATCCCTCGAACAAAACATTACAAGGCTGCACCCTGAAACAATACTGATGACACCATTCCCCTCTACTGCTGCCACCAATAATTTAATGACACTGAGGACAAGCACGATGACGCTTACCAAACACTCTTCCTAATTCCTG
>NW_010405293.1:47731-48270 GCF_000710305.1 Buceros rhinoceros silvestris | reverse complement strand
GGCTTGGTGGGTTTTCTTGGTAACCTGCCACAACACTGAGATGGCTGCAGATGGCTGTGTCAATAGGAGCGATGGATACTCGCAAGACCTGTTCACAGTCGCACTCCTGTCTTTGCCCTGATCTGAGACAAGGGCAAAACAAGCTAACCAGGTGTAGCTCAGCATGCTGCATGCTGAGCAAGGGGAAAATGGTTAACTAAGGTACGTTACAGCCACTGCTGCACTAGGGAGAGAAGAAAATAGTATCTAGAAATACACGCCTATCACAGCACCAGGAAGCCAAAAGAACAGATTAAGGATATTAAGGCAGTAACGGAAATGAACCTCCCCAGTTAAAATCTGGTTTGAGCTCAAGCAACTGCTAATCTTTCATAACAGCACCTAGTGCTGAATTAAAGCTGTCCAGTGAGAAAGCTCTTCAGGGAGCTTAGCTTCTGACCTTCAAAAATAAAAAGGTTCAGACAATTTTTAATTTAATTGTTATGCCAATCTGGTAACTGCAGAAAGCAACAGCAAACACCCCCCCCCCACACACACCC
>NW_010405293.1:41148-47661 GCF_000710305.1 Buceros rhinoceros silvestris | reverse complement strand
AAGCAACCCACAACCCCCCCCCCCCACACACACACACATTTTAGAAATTAATGTTCTTCTGCGTAAAAGTGCTGACAGGCATTAGTTGCACAGCCACTTCATCCATTATTGATCCTGTACTACATCATTTGTTTCATGATTTTGCCTAAAATTTGTAACAGGCTAATCAAGGTCCCAGTTATCCAAATTCATGGTTTATGGCTCCTAGCACTCCAAAAGCTCTTTTCTACATCTCTGAAATTTCACTCATATTCAGAGACGCACTAATAACAAGTATCATTAACCTCCAGATAGTCCTCTTGATTGTCTCTGCAACAACTAGTTCTGTCAAAGTTTTAGTTATTTAACACTATTAAATGCTGTTTTGAAATTCCATCTAGATGTTGCTGGAAGAGACATTTCTACAACCATGTAAGAGAAGGACATCAACCAACCTGTCTTACTGCCTAATGCACTGCAGCAACACATATTAACTGTATTTATTCCATATTTTCTCCACATTTGTTCATCCTTACCTTATATTGACTCTATTGCTGCTTTGATTCCACTTTGATTCCAGGACACTGAAAAAACTGAAGGATTTTTCTTGTATCGTTGGCCCAGGATGCTTCTCAGATAGCTTTTAAATACCTTTATCAAACCCTCCATTCATTCTGTTTTTCATGACTATAATTTTCCCTATTTATTTTATATGAACTGTAAACATTGGCACACACACATCTTGATTACTTTTCTTTCAACTAGGTGAAGTTTTGAGTCAGAAAAGCCTTCTTCTGCCACTGCAGTTAGTTGTTTTGGTGACCTAATAAAGCATTTGTAAGCAACTTCCGTTTATCGTTTCCCTTTCACCTTGAAGTTATTCCTCTTCTTCAGGAGCATGTCAGTTTTGGTTAACGCCCAAATCAAAAAACACCAGATTTGACTGGTGATAATGGTTGACCAACGCTGAGCATTGGTCAATATGCTCATCTCTTTGCCCACTGCAAGAAAACAACGCCCAGTTCAAAGTTCTTTAACTGACCAACAGAACATGCAGCCACTCCCTCCACACGTTCTCCAGACCCCCAGAACCACCAGCAAGCATCACCCACATTGTGCTTTTACAACAAAGGTAGACATCACCGGTAGAGCTTCAAACACCTTCTACTGCAAAGTGCTGGGTGCTTTGCAAGAAGATTAATACTTGCTTGGACTGTGAGAGGATGCTTGTGACACCCCAGCAAGACTGGGGGTCCCCACAAGCTGCACAGCCCCTCATGCTGAAGCAAACTTATTTTCTTTGTAGCAAGTGCCAAGGTGAGATGACGTTGCTATGGGAAACCTAAACATTTCTGAAAGTACTTACTCGAAAACAGAATAGAAGGTGAAGCACCATTTCTACGTGCAGACTAAGGAGTTCAGAGTTCAGTGCGCCACCAGATCTAATAAGCAGTCAACTCACACACAAAGAAGCAAACATAAGATGTTGAGATTTTCCTTTGGGAAAGGAAAGGGAACCAGTGTGAAGCACAGGGCTGCTCCTGAGGAGGTAACAGAATGGCTGTGCAGCAATGTCGATGCATTTACTGGGGAAAATACAGTCACTCGTAACTGTGTGGTCCTCTCAAAGAGCCTCCTTTCTCTTTGCAGCTTTGGTCAACTCTTCTCCCTATTCCTTTTCCCACAGCCAGGCGTATCTTGTACTATGTGACATTATGCAAGATCCCATGCAGCAGCAAAAGGTTTGTGACTGCACCTGCAGCCCTCTGGAAGAGACAAAGCTAGATGCAGAGGTCTTGAGGTTATTGCTCAATGTTGCATGAAAAGAGAGAAGAAAACAATCTCCTACTCCCCTTTCAGAAGGGGAACAGATCTGTCTGATGTCTGACTGGACAGCCCAGGTTTCGTAGCTGTTTGGAAGCCTCCCTGGCTGGCAGCAAGCAGGATGCCTGACAGAGGAATGACAGCCACAGATCTGAAAGGGCAGGACTAGTGGTCTCCAATTTTGAGTACAGGTGAAAATCAAACTACTCCCAGTGGGAGCATATCTGTGGAGGTGGTCCCAGCTCCACTCCCTGCCCTTCCCCCTTGCCCCCAGCATACCTTGCTGTTATCCTAAGACAAATTTACGCTTATGGCATAGCGAAACTACAAAAACTATGGATTTTTTACAGCCATAGTCTGGAGGTGCATATTTGTGTTGCCTTTTAGTTAGGATGAACTCACAACTGCAATCTCATGCAAGTATCTCAGACTAGCTCTCACACCACCTCACCCCTCCCATTTTATACATGGGATATATTTTTCCCATTACCAGAGACTTACTTTCAATACCCCACATATATATTATATGCAAGCTCTGCTGTGGGTATATTTATACTGAACCAGAAGTTTAAATTCACACACAACAGGAATAGACAGTATATTCTCCAGTCATCTTAACTTGTATATCACTTCAACTTTAATCAAATTCTTCTAATTTTTTTCCTCCTCCCACTTCCTTCTTTATCTAGAAAGGAGATGAAGTATCCTCAGACAACATCCACCAAAGAGGTCAAGGTTAGTGACTTTTCTAATTCTTTGACACTGGTAGGTTCCCAAGCATAAAAAACAATCACTTTCTTCTTTTTGGTCATGAGGAAACCATTATCACTAAATCTGCCTTTTATATTCCCTACATCCAGATAAACAAAAGGAGCAATTGCAGTGGTCCGAAGAACAAATGTATAAATGTTGTCTCGTTGGGATACAGAGGCCTGGAAGAGAAATGAAAAGAAAAGATATGTATTAAAGAATAACCCAGTTATATCCAAACTGGTAAAGGCTTGCAGGTTAGTAAAACAGGCTGTACAACCACATTTATCAAAATTACTATTCTCTGCTGGAACAAAAAGTCAAACCAGCAGTATTCCTATGCAGAAGTCATGGGAAAACTGCAAACGTTTTTATAGCCTTCTTGCAGAGTACTACAGATTGTGGAAAAATGCCATGAAATGTTACCACTCTTCCACCTTCTTAGGAAAGCCACCAAACAAATGGTGATCCGTCTTGTTCCTCGTACTGGTATCCTATACTTGCTTGAGTGAAAAAGATTTGTCCTTTCACCAACAAGCTTCGCTCAACCTATAAATTCACAACTACTAAAGCAGCTGACCTTTCAGCTACTAGAAATAATAATAGATTTAACAGAAACATAGAGAAGCAAAAGATGGTAAAAATCACAGTAAAACAGGAGATCACCTCATCTTAATGGAACCCGGCAGTGAAGTCCTTACACCACATTTAGAAGGCAGCTATGTTGTGAAACATTAGGACAATGTGTGATATTTTATATTAAGTTCTATCAGTAGTTAAACTCTGAGAGGCTTAAAAGCACAACCAGGATGCATTTTCATGCAGCACTCCCCATTCACCATCATGATACGTAATTTTCAAGTATCAATTCACTATTTATCTAAAGCAGACAAATTATGTTAAGTGCAGTAAACACATCCCGCTTACAAGGACAACGTTATTCAATTTTAAGAGAAAGCACACATCCTTTACTTTTTGTGTTTCCTGAAGAAACACTGAACTCTTCATTTTTTTTTAAAAGCAATACTATGAAGAGTAGCACTTGGAGTAGCAATGTATTTGAAAGTCTGTTTTGTTTATTAGTGACTATGTATAGAAGCACTAGCTTCTCATAAAACAATAATTTTTTAAATCACAGCTGCATGCTTTCTTAAAGTAACCACCTTACACTTATGCTTGCTAGCTGTCTTTATTAGTTAGGAGGCAACACAACCATGGGGAAAAAGGAGTGAAATTTCCCAATGATGCTCCAGTTGCAGAGCTTTTATTATTGATTATGTCATCCACAAAAAAAAACCAAACCAAAACAACCCAAACCATGACAGCATGACTTAGACTCCAGATTGTGCCACTAGCTGGAAAAAAAAAAAATTACAAAGGAAAGAAACGAGCCTGTTTTATACTCAAAAGGCAGACCGTGCTGCCATGAAAGAGATAAGAGATGAAAATCTGGCCTATTTTCTTTTTGTAAAGCAATTGTTCTAGTCCAGATTCAAAGAGATTAAAGACTTCTACCCCCCCTTGTTTAGTTTAGCTCTAAAGAGCAAAGCTGCAGCATGGAAGCCAAATGTGAGAACGCACAGGTCCCCATCCTGCCAATCTACTGATTAAGAATTTTGCACTAAAATTTACATGCTAAGAAGTGAAGCTGAGCAAAACCCGAGTGTACACACACACACAGAGCATGTTTGCTCTTTATATATAGAAGACGCTTGCAAGGAGCAGAAGAAATCTAGGAAAAAGCAGCAAATGGCAGTGTTATACAACACGGTGCTTTTCCTGCATGTTCAGAAGACAGACACGTTAGGCAAATCAGAACCCTTCAAATCCTCAGATCAAAATCTCTGCTGGAGGGCACAGATTCGCAGGAGGAGGAAAGGAGCCTGCAATATTGCCTGCTAGCAATAGTACCCTGATCTGAGAGTCTGAACGCTTCGAGAAGAAATACTGCAGACGATAACGCACTCCACGCTCAGCTGAACTAGTATCACCTCGTACTGACATCCAGTACTGTCTGGAAGCCAAAACAATTTCCATGGTGCTATTTGCTATCTAGGGACAAAAAGAATGAAAGGAGCAATGCTGCAGCAGTCAGGTGAAAGACAGTCAAAACAAATTATATTATTTATTATTTAAAACAAACAAAATCACAAAAAACACCCTGCCAGTGTTATTTAGATATGCAAATAGTGACGCGAAAAAAGAAAACCCGATTTTGAACTCAACATGGCAGCCAGAATTGCAACAGCTAAGGAGAAAGAATATTAAGTGCAATCAGACACTACGTAGCAGGCAAACAACTCAAAACAGTAAGATTTGCAAAACCAAATCAAGTAATTTAGCATGACTGATGCTTACACTAAGCTGGGTCTTTTCTAATCCTACAGCATCCTTCAGTGATGAAAGGAAGTGATGGTTTGTAGGACTCCGGAGCCCACCTTCTCCCACAAGACAGAAAGTAATAACGCAGCTTTTCCTGGTACAATTTCTGCATCTTTTCAGCAAGTCATTTATGGACTCCTTGTAGATGGGGACAGCACTTTGCGCTGTAATAGTCAGGCCATCCTTGGCAAGGGTGCATACCGGCTCCAAAGAACTCCAGGCATGCACAACAACCTATCAAGCACGTTGAGAGAGCACAAAGCTTAGAAGAAAAGTTACATCTGTGAAAAAAAAAAAAAAAAAACACAGCATCCTAGGCTTCAGATTGCTCATTGCAAGAGATGCTCTCCTGACAATAAAAAAAAAATTTACTTCTGGAAAAAAAAAAAAAAAAAAACACAGCATCCTAGGCTTCAGATTGCTCATTGCAAGAGATGCTCTCCTGACAGCACCAGCTGACTTGCCCCTAGCAAGAAACTCCACAAAGATTTAAACACTCAGTATGGCATAATAATTAGATTACTCTAACAAGAAGTCCATTTCAAACAGTCTGGAAGTATGTTTGCTCTTGATCTGCAAGGCTTTTTGTTCTCTCCAGGCTCCTTGAGAGAAGGGGTTGCCAAGGGAGTGCTAGGAAATGGAATTAGGACTGTTTTTCCATCCTTCCCAGCCTTTTCACATGGGACGCCCTTTATGTCAGGAATTGCATCCATAGTGCGAAATGGCCCCAAAACTTATTTGGGATCTGGCTGCCATCTGATTAACAACAACAAAATGTAACAAGTTGAAATGCAAGACTGGACAATTCAGCAGTCCAAATATGGTCCAAGAAATCCTAACAGTTTCTGTAGCATTACCAGAAAACAGTTAAGGCATCAATTGTAAAACGGTGACATTGCATAGGTGACCTTGCTACTACAGTAATTAAAGGTGTTCTGTTGATATTTCAGAAACTAATCTAATAGTCTGAGTATTAACAAGCAATGGGATAATCCTTTTCTGCCCCCTTAGTTAATGCAGTTCCAACACCCAGGGAACAATTTTGTAAGTAGCGAGGTACCTCTTTCCACGCTTTGTTCTCTTTAACCATCAACTCCTTTAAGAAGAGTTTATTTCAGGCCTTTACCTACAGGCTATAAGCAAGGCAATTAATTTCTTATTCTGTGAATCATTTTATGTTACTATAATAAAGAATAGTGTTGCCCCTAAGAAGGTTAAAGACCTCATTGTGTTTGAGCATGAACTTACTGAAGCTTGTCTATACAAAGATGTGCTCATTCAGCTTCTCACATTCTTGCTGGAGGTACACTAGGGTGGTGAGAAAGGTGTCGCTTACCTTCAAAGTCATCTTGTAGTCTTCATGAAGATCTGAGACACCATATATGTACAATACACCTTTGTCTTCATAGGCCACAGGCAGCAGTGGTGCAAAAAATTTCTGGGCAAAATAATGGAGCAGTTTCCACTTGCCACCATACTCTGAAAAGGATTAAAAGGGAGAAAGATTCAGTCTGAATCCAAGATTGCCTTGGCACACAATCCTCTCTGGACCTGCTATGGCAATATAAAATCTCCCTC
>NW_010405293.1:39019-41047 GCF_000710305.1 Buceros rhinoceros silvestris | reverse complement strand
CCCTATCAGGTACAGAGAATGACTGGAGTTACTCTTCTTTTCTTCCAGCCAGGGATTTGCTCTGAAATGGATCTGATGCTCTTGCAAGCATTTTTTTTTTTTAACTTCACCATAAGGTCACATTTTTTAAGTGTTGGTCCTATCATTGCTATGCTGTTATTTGATTATAAAAAGCCTTAAAACACAAGTGACATTAACAAAACCGAGGCAGCATACTACACACTAAGCAAGCAGCTGGAGCATCTATGTTGTTGAAAATCCAGTCAAAACACGTGGGCATCAGTGGCATTTGCCACAAACTACCACCACTGTAAAGAGAGAATAGAGTGTGACTTTTTGGTGCTTATACAAAGATCTCGCTTCCCCTTTTTTCAGACCTCCTCTTTCAGTTCCTCCTTAGAGGAACAGCAACAGCAATGAAGACAAAAATCAAGTTCTTAAACCAAAGACAGCTCTGAGTTAGGCAAAATTAATTTTGCCGAGATCTAGAGAGAACAGTTACTGTATGGGATTTAGTAGACACGTGATGTGGACGTAGCCAAATGATTTGCTCTGTATATTTGATGGAATGCTGTATGTCATTACTTTTAATACTTTGACAGGCTGCCATTAACAAACTGGAAAAGCCATCAAACATCATGTTCCCTCCAAAAAAAAATGCAATTTTGCCAGATGCAACACTGTTTCACAATGATTTTGAAAGAGAAGCTGCTTCTATTTCTTTCTCCATTAACTTTCTATCTAGCACCCACTGCCAACATTTTAACTCTGGTTTTGCTCAACCATCATCTATTCATTGAAACAGCACTAAAAAGAAGTACCAAATCAGCTACATCATCTCCTAAGGAAAGGAAAGTTACATATCAGTTTATTTCTGTTTCTAGCTCTTTTGTTTTACACAACAGGTTTAAAGTTCAGGGATGCTGAAAAATATTTGCAGTAATACATTGTTGTTGTAACTAATTACCTCTCTGTTTTAAGCTCTTAAACAAGCACTTTAAAATATTTCATTGTTAAGGAGTGCATCCAGAGCGATGCAGTCTTTAAAGGGTGTGTTGGTGGCTTTCACAGGCAAACCTGAACATGCTCTTCCTGCACTCCACAGAGACACGAATGAACTTTGTGGAGAGCAAAGTGCATTAGCTCCAGCTTAGCACCTTGCAGAGCACCTTGTTTTCAGCCAGCTCACAAATAGCTACCGTGGAGAACAGACAAAACACCCTCATACCTGCCAGGAAAACCCACACAAGAGCCAATTGTGCTATGAGATCAGACTTGCCAACAAAACACCACCAGCATTCAAGTTAATAGCACTGAAGCACACTGAAGAAATGAAGTCTGAAAAAAAACTTTAGGAGAGGCTCCTGAGTTTCTTCCAAACAGACTGTTAATAAACTGATGAATGTATTCAGCATATGAATGGCCATGTTCTTGCATTCCATTCTTAGCAGAAAATGTTGGTGGCCTAAAGAGCAATTCCGTCAAAAACAGGGAGTGCTAAATTACTCCTCAGGGCCTTGAAACTTGATAGAATGAGGATTTGGATTGGGGATGGATTATCTGAAACAGTAAACTGGGGAAGCATCTGATCTAAAAAAATACAAAACAATGGGCAACATAAGACAAACAGGCACTGCAGCTAACCTCAGGCTTTGGGAGGGGTTGAACTCTCTGAAGGCTCAGGACTGTGACAAGCCTCTCAGGAATTTCAATTGTCAGTGCAATAGATGCTGCTCCGTACAGGCCCGAGACAGAAGCCACCATGAGCTCCAACAAGTTACCCAGCACTGGCTGAAGTTTCAGTGCCTGATGACTTTATTTTTTTTAACTCAGCTTAATTTACATAATGAAAATCTAGGCTTTGACTGTCTTAAATATGAAAATTAGAAATGCAATTGAAGTAGACCAGTTTCTGTTACTGGGTGTAATATAAAACACCGTTTCTTTTCAAACGGGCCCTACCCTCAGTTTCTGCTGTACCTTGATTTCCAGCTGGATTATATAACCACATTGCAGTTGTTACTGGAG
>NW_010405293.1:24721-38920 GCF_000710305.1 Buceros rhinoceros silvestris | reverse complement strand
AGAGGTTTGCTACCTAGGCAGTGGATACAGAGATTCTCTAGAAAACTGTGTAGTGGAAAAGGCAACTCCAACTAAACTTGGCATTACACTTCTGCAGGGAATAACAAACAAATGAAAAACCTAAACAACAAATAAAAGCAAGCAAATCACACACTTAAAAGTTTGTACCATTTCAAAACTCATTCTAGGATTCAACTGCTACAGTGTTGTTTTGGGATGTTTGAAAGTATCACTAGTCTGCTTACCTCAGATCAGCTTTTTAAGGTTGATATTTCCCTACCCAAAAAACTAGTGCCATTTTGAAGAACCAAAGCTCAGCTGCTGGGGCGGTTCCACACAAGAAGGGTCTTCCAAAGGTAACTTTTCCAGCAACAGGATTCTGATAATATAATTGTCAAAGTAACTTCAGACAGCACAGAAACCTGAAGCTCACTGATAAAGAAGCCACGTTCTTCAGCTCACCTGCTGTCTTGATTTCCTTAAGACCAGAGTCACATTTCTTGATTTACAAATACGCAAGCTGCGTATAAAATACCTTCCCTGCCCCAAAAATGGATATAAGAAACCTGGAGATCAAGTACTTATCATGAGAAATCTTGGGGCTTAAACTTTCCTGTTAGAGACAAGAATGCCCAAAGGCAACAGTCAAAAGTTATTTAGAACAGCCCTGGGGTGATTTTCTCCTCATTCATTTAAATGAATTCTTAAAGAAGCGCAAGTTCCCCAATTTTTTCCCAATAATAGCAGGAAATGGGGTCTGCACTCTCTGCAGTAGCAAACTTTGTAAGAGGAAACCAATATCCCACTACTCTTTTTGCTGACTCTTCCTTGAAGCTATCTACACTGATAGCAGAGTGAGAACAAACAGTTCTCCCTGGAACTGTTTTTAAATTTAAAATTTAAATTTAAATTAAAATCCCTGGATTTAAAATTAATCACTTCACACCATTAAATACAACCTGAGAAACATGTTGCTAGTTCTTTCCTCACCTCAGATTCATTAATTCAGGTCTATTATTCTCCATAAGACCCTCTGGTTTCAGCTCACGAGGGGCTCTAAATGTTGAGCCTGCAATAACAGCCAGTCACCTGTTCAGGGGTACCTCATGACAACGTAGTTGGGTACTTTAACATGACACTCGTGTGGGAGTGAGGTAAACTGCCGTGCATATCACAGTGCACTTCACCGAAACACACAATGCACACAGAGCATTCAATGCAGCACAACCAGCTCCACAACTAAGTGCTAACAACCAAAGCCCAGTGGTGGGAAAAGCCGTTTAGTTCTGAAGACAGAAGAACTATGACAGGAGTGCTGCGCTGTCTTTCCATTCGATCCCAAGCAAACGTTTAAAAGGGAAGTACCACTTCATGAGGAAACACTTCCGCTTTGTACGGAAACTTAGGTAAGCCCCTGCAAGGCTTTCTGTGAAACAACAGATTTAAATAAGAAGCACTCACTGGTGATACCACTGTGCCATCTAACAAGATGCAGAAATATGTTTTTGAAGTGCAAATAAAACTATTTTTTCTCAAGTTTTGCATAATTTCAGCCATTAGCATTTCAAAAACCCCTCTACCACGCTGACTAATTAAATGAATATTAAACCTCTCCTCATTCCACTGAGGGAATAGAGCAAAACAAAGGGACAGCTGTATCTCTGCTGAGCTTCTTTTCTGTAAACTAACTTCAACAACATATGAATAATTCATGTATCTGATATATTTTCCACAATGATGTCAACTCTGTACTTAGAGAGACATTGATGGTCTCCGTGATCATTTCATCTACCAATACACCTGTCTTTACAATGAGACATTTTTCCAAGTATCTCTTTCTCCTGAGGCACTTAAAGCTTAAGAGCATCAGCCATTGCTAGAATCATAAAAATGAACATTGGGATATTCCATTTCCCAATGCAAGTCTAGAAAGTCCAGAAGGAGAAACACTATTGATGGACTGCTGCCTTAACATTTAAATAAAATAGACTGTTTCTTCCGCTGGTTTGTTTTCCTTTGTTGGTTGCAGTTACTTTCCTTGGATGAATAAAGAAATAAAAAAACAAAACAAAAAGAAAAAGAGAAGGACAAACATGTCCCAGAGAAAGAAGGTAAGGATGGGGTGGGCTAATTTTAAGTAAGGCCAAATGGCATTATGTTCTAAGGGCAGATCAAGAACCTCCCACTAACTCTTAGCTTTTTCTAGTTCACTTGTATTTCTATGCACAAGAAATTCTTAAATAAAGATTTTCAAAAACAGAGTATGCGAGAAATAACTAAACCTGAAAGACATTCTACCCAAGTCCTATACAGCTATCATAGAACAGCTTCTCCATTTCAAAATGACTTCTAGACAAAACGTTTGGAACATAAAACACAGCCATTTTCTTCATACCACGCATTCCTCCCTTATTTCTTACTGCTTAAGTGACTTATCTCTTTGTACTTCTGATTACTCCATTTTTGTTTCCTAAAGGGAAAAAAATATATAAGGAGATATCATGTGCATAAATAGCACATTAGCAGAATAATTTAATCACAAAGCGCGATTCACCTCGCCTGACACTGTTAAGACACCAAATCTCAGCTAGTTAGTCATTTTCTCCTACAAAGAGCTTCTCAGAAGCTATGCTGGGTAAGAGATGTCATATGAGGTTCTATGAAAATCAAATTCAGCATAGTGAAAATAATTCATCCCACTTATTAGACAGCTAAGAACACAATGACTCACACTCTGGAAATAATCATCTCTCCCCCAACTGACTAGATGCCTAGCCTTTACATACTAAATCCCATCCTGCTCGGAACAGGATCACAGTTCCGTAGATTTTTTTGACAGTGCACCACTGCCTACTGCAAGAAGAGACTTGGATTGTTTTACCATAGGGGGCAGGGAGAACAACAACAAAAAAAAAAAAAAAAAAAAAAAAAAAAAAAAAAAAAAAAAACCCCAAAAACCCCAACCAAATCTGTTGGGATTACAGAAAGCATAATTATACATAGGTGCTCCATCTTACTCTCCCATCACACTGGCTCCCTCTCTGTCCATTCTCACCCAGGGTGTCTGGGTGCATACACACACTTGTACAGCCAAGCCAATAAATCAGGGATGTCTAAGGCAGGCCCTTTTGGACAGAATTTCTTACAAGTCTCCAACTTCAAAAGAACTGATCTTTCTAATTTTAAAATAACTAAACTTGCAAAAGGTGCAAAACTTCTCTGGCAAAAGAACTGGATTATATATCACACATAGCTTCAGGAAGATCCAGCTCTACATAAGAAAAGCAAGGGTAGTTGAAAGTTTACCTCACAAGGGAGCTATGCCCTCAATCTTAATCGTCACTGCTTCCTAACAGGCAGCTTTGTCCAACTTCAATATTATTTCCTGAAGAACAATAAGAACACTGCTTTAACAAAAAAAAAGTATTTTTAAGAAATTAGGAGATATATATGATTTTAACATATCTAAACTAAACTTTGCTAAAAAAAGGGTAAGAGTTGGTGGCTGCTAAATCTGAACTAAAAGAGCAAAACTTCCATGGGAAAAGAGTTGCTTTGTTCTTTAACCTCTTCCACTTTCACAAACCATTAGGATGATCCTGAAAAACACTTTTCTGGAAAGCATTTCTAAAGGATGGACAGAAACATGCTCAAAGTAAGCAAAGTTGCTCAAGAGAGAAACCAAAGCCATACTTCTTGTTCTGACAGTTCCAGATGAGGGAAACAAAGCAAGACTGATAGTTGGTGCTTTTTACCGGACTGTCACATAACTTACCCAAGGAAGACCACGAGGGTGCCTGCCAAATGTCGTTGAGTTGCCAGTACAGAGCTCCCATTGTGTGTCCTTCTCCCTTGACTATTTCACTTTGACTAAACCGATAGAATTCAGTTTCTGTCTTTATACACTGAGCCTGCATCACCTTGGTCAACAAAAGACATTAAAAAAAATATTTTACTTTCAAAGCATGTACGTATACATTAATATACAACACGGACTTCATAGCAACGGCACATAACTTTAAATTTGAGTCTTCAAGAGTATACACCTGTAGTGCAGAGGGCCTCAGCTTGAAGGAGATCTATTCCTAGCAGGTCCCAACAGCGTTATAAACAGTATCTTTAGAGAAGATCCCTGGGCAACAGGGTCTTTGAAAGGCAAGTGGAAGACAAAGGAAAGAAAAATAAATTTAAGATATTTAATTAATGTAAATAAAAAATCCAAAAGTTGCAAGATCGTTATGCTGCATTGCTTCCAGTATACATCACCATGATGTCCACAATGCTGTAATCTGAGTTTATAACACACATTCCCAGTATACGAAGTTGTGCACAAAAATAGCAACCTTTTTTCACCTACACTCACACTTCTCTCCTTCCCCATCATGTCTTGAAAAACATTTTTCCAATTTTTTTATTAGTCAAATTCTCAATACAAGCCAAATAGGCCATTTTCTTCACAAAATGTATCACTAGACTAGGGAATTATTAAAAGAAAGTCTCAAAATAAAGGAAAAGTTATTCCTCAGGATAGCTCAAAATGTAAAGATAACACTTTTGGTTAACCACTAGAATCAAGTTTACTCTCCTTATCCTTTTTGATATCCTTATTTTGGTATTCTTAAATTGTTTAACCTGTTAATAAGGCCCTGACAGACTTATTAGATTAGAAAAATCTCATAGTTTTTTGAGTCAGGACCTCACTGCACAAGTTTTACCCCTGTTTCCAGTTTCACAGCATGATCTATACTTGTTCTCTTGTCATCAGTCCCTAAAATTCGCCAGCTGCTTTGTTTTATATAAAACATTAAAAACTTCTCAAACATTAAAAACTTAGTGAGTGTGCAGTTACTCCCATTAACAGTGTTTCTTAAATTCTTGGAATGCAACAAAAAGTAATGGAACTTTAAACTTGCCTAATAGCATTAAAAAGTTACTTAACATAAAATTCACACAGAAATCACAAAGAAAGGAACAAGCGTGAGGTAGACTACTGCAGACAAACAGCAAAATACAACCTACTTATTTGAAAAAAAAAAAAAACAAAACAAAAACCCCATGAGTCCATAGCAAAATAAAAGCTACTAATAATCTCATTTCTAGAGAGCTGCGTTTTCTAGAAACATCCTTGTTTCTAAAGCTCACATGTTCCTTATGGCAAAAATCAAAGCAGTAAGCCTTCAGGGGCCATAAGCACCCTTGAACAGGGAATAACAGGACAGCACTAGGAATAATCACGTACCAAGGAAGCCCAGCACATGTCTGCATTCCCAGACAGCTTCATGAATAGGCCCAGCTGCGCACAGAAACCGAGGTACCATATGCAGCCAGACTTCCTCCCAGTTGAGCCAATTTCTGGGAAATTCCCAAAGAACTATTCCAGCCCTTCTATGATGAAAATTGGAGTCTTTCTCCAATAAATGAGAGACAATCTAGATCCAGATTAAACTGGGCTCTCCAATGCTTCAGTGCAGAAACTTTGTGACTCAACATTACCAAACAGAATAGGTTCAGCTCTAACCACTAACAGTATCTAGCGGAACAAGTATTGACAGCTACTTATATTGAAGATGTCACTGTTACCTGAGTGAGGTAAATCATATCTTTGAAATTCTTTACGGGATCTGCACTCTGGGGTAGCTTGAAATGTCGCCCAATCTGCTGAAACATCTGATCATTGCCATTTTCATGGTGTTGTCGATGAAGAGAAAAATTGCTTGTATAGGACCAGTCCTCAGTGGAAGAAACCTTTTTTTAAAAAAAAAAAAAAAAAAAAAAAAAAAAAAAAAAAAAAAAAAAAAAAAAAAAAAAAAAAAAAAACAACAAACCACAAACCTAAGTTATCAGAATAAAAAGGCAAAATGTGATTTTAATGACTGACAGGATATTCAGGGAAGAATATCCATTACAGCTTGCTGACATCATCCAACACCTTTAAAATTGGTAGTGTATCTCTATAGTGCCTCATGCAGTCATGCAAGGATTTTGAATCAGTAACACCCTTTGCTTATACTCCCTGCACAAATAAATGAAAATGGACACTGCTGTTTAACCCAAAAGAGCCATTGGGCTTAATGGCATTTAACTAACTTGTCCAAAGGTTCAGTTTGGCCAAGGGACCTCAAAAGTTTGCTGGCATACACAGCAAACCAAAACCGCACTAGATTAAGATGGAAGAATGTACTCTAGTCAAAAACATTTAGGCATGAAAGTTACAGAAGTTGGTAGGGCTATAAATTCTAATGTGTATATTTTCAAAACCTGCCGTTGAAAACAAATGGTGATGAAACAGGTTTTTTTCAACTAAGGACAACAATGCAGCAGCTCACATAGTTATTATTGTCAAACCCTCATTGTAATTACACTCTCTATAAAATCTTTTTTTTTTTTAAATTGGTTCCTTTTTAGGCTGGATCGAATAATTTTCATTGTTATTAATATGGTTGAATGTACTGATTATGTCTAAGATAATATACTTTGCCCATCAAATTGAAAGGAACATTCTGAACTACTTTTAGTTTCACGCATGAGTATCAACACAATATTCATCTCTCTCTGAACAAATGGACAAACAGCATGATATGCTTCTGTTCCAACTGGATAAAGAGGATCATCATCATCATGGCTTGGCTTTGTGAACGAAGATCTGGGAAGGGCTTTTCCCACGCTCACTGCAAGCGATGAGTGCACCCTTCGGGCCTGCACGGTGGATTTTTTAGGTGAGGCGCAGCTTGCGCGGAACTGGCTCCACCCCTTACCCCTGAGGTTCATCTTCCCCCCTTTACCCCTGAGGTTCATCTGCCAGGGCCCAGCGAGCTTGGACGGTGACAGCAAAGTCCTCAGGTCGTAGTTTGGTTAGAGTGTCCTTCTCTTAGATGGATGAGCCTTACAAGGCTGAACGAGCTCCATCTGCCCGGGTTTGGAGTCAGAGTTGTCCTTCTCCTAGGATGGTGCCCGAAGGCTAGTGAGCCCATCCTGCCCGTGGACACACTTTGTCTGACCCTTCAGCTGAGACCTGTCTGGCCTGGGAGACCCCACCGGAGGCACATGCCACCACCAGCACAGCTCTCAACCTCACAAGGGCACGCAAGCTCCTTCCCCACGGCAAGGGGGTGCCTGTGAAAGAGTCGCTGCTCTACCTCCGGACATCACAGACCCGGGCACGGGGCGGCCGGGGCCTGCCGAGAACGGGAGTCCTGGAGGGGGATAAAGAGGATAGAACATACAATATCTAAGTTTAATAGAAGAGAAAACCAAATCCTCTTATAGGCAATACTTCAAGAAAAAATATTTAAGAAATTGGTAAAAATTACAAAAAATCAATACATTTTAGAATGTTTAGAATCCATCATCATGTTTCTTCTGTTTCTGAATGAACACATATCCTTAGACACAGCAAAAGGAAACCTATGTTAGCTGATCATTACTAAGCTATATATTAAATAGAATTACTATTACATTAATAGTCTCATAATAGTCTCTCACCTAAACCTGGTTCCCCTTGCAACGAAGTTAGTATATTGAACACTGAGGAGGGAAACAGTCCAGTTTCATCTCCTCCCTTCACATCAGCACACACCTCTATCCTACCTGTGCCACACCACATCTAACAATGTATTATCCCAAAGTCTGGATGCTGTAGTTTGTTGGGAAGGGACTCATTGTCCTCACTAAATGAGTGCAGAGGGGGCAGTGAGGTGTGGAAGCCCAGCCTTACCTTTTTGATTGTACTGAAAGAAGGCCAGGACTGAAACCCATATTCTGAGGCAAAACGAGTTTTAGGATACACTGTCCAGTTCCAGCAGTCACTGCTGTAGTCATAAAAATGAGTGTCACCAAAATGGGTATCATAGGGATTCTGGGAGAGCCAACCTTCTTCAACTGATTCCAAGCCGTTGGTGGGACTGGATGCAATAAAAGGACGACTCTTATCTTCCTGAGATTTAAAAAAAAAAAAAAAACAAACCCAAAATAAAACAAAACAAACCCAGAAACACAACCCCTTCAGAGAATATTTGGCTTTTATAACCTGAACACATAGACCACATTTTAAGAGGGCAGGATGCGGGGCAAGCATGCCTTTTCCAAGTTTCTCAGTCATCACCTAGGAAATATTCCCCTTTGTGTCCTGACATCCATATCTGTACTTACTCAATTAGCTTATTTATGTTCTTGGAGGACAGCTGGGCACATTGCTTGCTCTGCTGTTCTAAGGGATTCGCTCCTCACATAAAGACATTTTCTATCTATATGCTTCTAAATTCTTAATGAAAGCTATTTAAAGTGTGCCTCGTGAAAAAAAACACTCAAGGAACATTAATATTTTAATACTGTAACTTCTTTATGGAAAATCATTACTTTTGCAGTGTTTTTGCAGGAACAAGGACATGATTTTCCCCTTTCGTATCAAGTACTCACCTAAATTTAGTCCTAACAAAGACAAGGTATTCTGCTACTCATGGTTGCACGGTAGCATTGCAGGTTGTTGCCCTTTTGGCTGGCTCTGCATGTTAAGGTAGATGAAACTATACGAAGGGTTACATTTCAAATTGTTCAGAGCTTCCTTTATTTATAGCCTCGGTAGATTTAGTATATTAAAATTTTTAGCAGTACCCTACAAAGTACTGAAGGAATCCTTTTGCAGGTATAATTCATTTAGCACCTACTAGTAATACGATAGAGGCCTGAGTTAGTTACCAGTCACAAGTCACAGCAACCAGTTCCAGTACAGCAAAGCACTTCGACACAAGCTTCATTCAGGAAACAATCCCACTCCCCCATTTTTCGTTTAGTTCTTCTTTTTTTCTCTTTTTGACGTAATTAATAATTAACTGAAACAATTTACTAGAGCATATCCTGGATTTCCTGAAGTCTTCAGCTCAAACTTAGAAGTCTTTTTAAGTTATACTGTTCAGTACTGCTAGGTTTCCTCAGCTGACTTGTATTACATAGGACCTGAAATTCTTTCACTGTGTGGTTCTTTCTGGTGCTCAAAATAGTTATTCAATGGGATTAAAATTTAAAAAGGGTTCGTCTTGGACAGCAATGCTGCACAAGTGAGCTGTAACTAAAAAAACCATATTGAGCCAGAACAGCTCATGGACCTGCACAAGCGTGGGCCATCCAACTCGCATAGCTGATCACATAAAACACCACAGCATACATTTACAAACAAGTTGGTTCTGAAACACCTAACTGAAATATGGAAATCTAGAATCAAGATGTTAACCAGGAATATAAGACACTAGTATCATTTAGAATGAATAACTGCCTTTAAAAGCAGGATTATTTTCAGCAGGTTCTTTCAAACCTGGCCTCATTTTCATTGTTTGCTCATACCTCTACTTTTCCAGTAAAAAGGTATTTTAACTCTCAGAGTATAACTACTCTGACAATGCCAGTAGCCTCCAATAACAAGCAACAATATTGCTTTCACCTACCTACTGGGTGTCTGTCTTAGCGAAGGGTCATGAGCCTCATAACATGAAAAGGATAGACTAAAACTATCACACCTTGAAGTCAGAAAGATCATACTATACAAAGGAGAATGGGGTAGGAAAAGGCCATTAGCATTTTTAGGTTAAAAACTCATGCCCTTTTTGAAGTAGGAAATTCTAATTGGACAAAACTCGACCAACGTTTTGTTTCTTAGCTAACAAGGGAGTTTAAAATACCTGTGGTTCAAGCATTGTTTGTTAATGCCTATACAGTTATGCAACATAAATTTGGGACTTCCAAATCAATTTACATACATACATAAAAGTCAGTTAAAAGCAGATTCCATTAAATAATGAAGAACTGTAATACTTCTAGGAGAGCAATAAAACTACAAGAGCTGTGCAAAATGGGTAGTGTCAAATCACAGTAACTTCACGGATTTCAGGTGCTTCTGGTCTGAATACTCACAGGTTTTTATCTTAAAATACCTTATTTTGCCTTCATATTCTACAAAACACCATTAGTCTGTTTTTCAAAACACACAATACAATGACTACACAGCATGAGGACAATGTTTGAGATAGATTTTGTTTAACTTGCTTAAGCCAAAAAACTCAGGTCAAATACTGGAAGAGCCCATCTTCATGTTCAACCGCTATTAGAAGGCTTGAGGGTTGTTAAATCCTTCTTACAGTAACCTATAAAATCAGGATAAACTAAATCTGATCACCTAGATTAATTAATGGGTAAGTTGATTTTTGTCCGCTGAAATTGAAGGCATGTCAATTGTGGAGGTATTAAAAACAGGAATGAAAAAAAGAAGCAAAATCCACTACAGTTTCAGATCTTGCTTTATATATCACAAAGCGTTAAAGATGTAAGTAATTTTTTAGTTTGTTTTACTAAGGATAATCCTTGAGTTTAAAGAGTTGTTTACAAGAGCTTGGAAAGTGCAATTCCTCAATAATGCATTATTCTAATTTCCCAAAAAGGATTTAAAAAGTAACAAAACCACACAAACCCAGCTGAAATCCCAAGTTGCTCACACTTCAAACACCAAAAGCTTTTGCCTAGCCATACTCCATACAGTTTCTTGGGATCACTTACGGTAAGAACTATTTCTCGGATGGTCTTCACATAAAGCATCACATAGTCTTTCATATAGACTTCTCTGTCAGCATAAGGTATGGAAAACCAGTTGCTTGCAATCGCTGCTTCATTTTCGTTGTTACCACTCCACAGAATAATTGATGGATGGGATTTTAAACGCCTTACCTGAAATACAACTCACAGTTTCAGAACTCAAGAAAAATTACTTCTCCTAAAAATAAAACTTTTGCAATATACTGACAGAGAAACAAACTTTTAATATGCTGACATGCAACCACCATATGCACGTGGTGCATCTACTCAGCCACGTGCAAAGGGTAAATTCTGTGCTAAGGCACGTTGCAATCATTAGAGCTCACTCTCAGTGAATGCTCTTCAGCATTCTTGAGAAGAGGGTGGTTTGGACACGAGAAAGGCCTGTACCTCTGCGAGGAGTTAACGAGGACTTAGCGAGGTTACATTTTGTCTGCTATGTAAAGGTACACTAACAAACACTTCCAAATAAGTATTTTTGGAAAGCTAACTTATACAGCTAGTAAATAAAAAATAAGTAATGGCAAATAGAGCTTTGACACATAGACAAATTACCTGATGAGAAACTTCTGCTCTTACGGATTCTAAATAATTCTGGTCAGTTGGATATAGCGCACACGCAAACATAAAATCCTGCCAAATCTACAGGGAAAAGGAAATAAAACTTGAAAATTAAAAAATCTGTTAGCAATTCATTTTAATATCTGAAAAATATATGGTTATTGAGATATATAACTTCTATCTGAACAAACGTTTGTGTATCTCAAAAAGTATTAAACTGAAACGTTCTATCTGTTATTCTTGGCAAGTACCACCAAAACAATCACATCCTTCATGGGATGCAGTATGTGCATACTCCATTGTGGTTTTCTTCAATATCAGAGTTACAAAATATTTACCCTTAGGAATCAGAACCCGATAGCCTTCACTGATGAACAGAATATTGCTCAGTAGATGGAGTTCAAAGAGTTTCAATGGAATAACTAGAACCCCCACACTGCTCAATCGTGAACCTGGGGCAATCTCCAGCTGAACAGAACAAATTTGTACTTATCACTTCGCAAGGTGTAACACCAAATCTCCCTTACTTACTAAAAAGACAGCAATTCTTCTGATGTGGTATCAAGCACACCTAACAGACATTCAAGTGTACTTGTTAACAAAACACTTCATACCAAACGCACAAACATGTTAAAAGAGCAAATCTTACCTAGTAAGAGGGCCAGAAACAAAGTAGATAATCTAATAACATAGCTATCTTTCTCTTCAAAGAAAGATCAAGTAGATCCCACTAGAGAACAGCAAGCTTTTCAATTAAACAATAAACTCCATCTGTACCTTGAAGGAGAAGAATTACAAAAAAGGGGAAAGGAAGAAGCCCAATGAAATGGGTAAGATTTCTTGCTTTGCCAGTTCTGGTTTTTAAATTGCTGGAAACTTTGAGATTCCTTATAGTCTATCTCAAAACATTAATGGAAAGGTCTCTTGAAGGAGCATATCACCCCAGAGGAGTCTGTAGAAGACTACACTTTTCTGAATACCATGGTACATAAACAACAGAGAGAGCCAGACCAGCTCCTCATACAATTGCATTTTCCTTGCAGTGAGAACGTGCTTCTCCATTACTCTTTTCAGTGTACATTCCCTAAGAAAACTGAAGACAGGGACCAGGACAGTGGGAGGTAGCGAATCCATTAACAATTGTTACACTCCTGATACTGTACAAAAAAAGCAAAGCTACTGCTGAAGAATCACTCAGAATCCGTAACTGACTACGTAGAGTCAAAGCTCCTTATTGAAAGGAACTTTCTCTTGCTATTTCCCTCAGCGAGCTGTCACTGAATTTTTTTAAGCACAGTTTGAGTCTAATGTACTTTTAAGCCTTTGCAAGACCCTCAGAAGAAACAAAACCAAAATCCTCAAGCACCACCCTCTCCAGAATAAGGGTCTGATTTTCTGCATTGACTTGCTATTTTGGCTGCTAAATAAGATCTAAATCTTCCATTGAGCACTGTACGGGCACAGATCTAAGTGGCCTACTTAGGTGCTTTACGTCAAAAATGAAAGAACTGCAACTGCTCAGAAGCCCTGGAAATCAGGGCACTCATTCAGATGACTAAAATAGATGTAACTTTTTTTTTTTCCCCAAGCACACACAGCAGAAGGTAGCAAGGTATCAATTCTGTTTCCCTGCTTTTTATGCTGTAGAGTAATCCAAACACGCTTTGGATTTTAATACCAGATGCAAATTGGCCTTCGCTCACCTCGTCACTATTTCATCAAAACTTATTAACATGTGCCTCAAAGCTCCTATAATCAAGGTACTTTTCGAGGATTATCAGTGTCTGCAGCAGGTGTTCTGAGTACCAGGACATTTATACTAAACAAGTACTTGAACAACTATAGCTTGTTCAAAACGGCCCTTCAGATAAGGCCTTCCATGACTGGCTTTAGGCCAAGTGAAATAGTTTTGTTTTAAAAGTTTGATCCAAAAAAACCCCAAACATTTTCAGCTATTGCTATAAAGGAGAAAATACTTTTAAAATAAATAAAATCCATTTCCATAGTAGAGAAAAGCAAGACCACCTCCTTTAGTGCTTTGGTAACTCTTGAGGTGGCCACCATTTAAGGCCTCAAATAGAGCTGGCCTTAAATCCTCACCGAGGTCAGATTTTAAGGCCTTTGCTCTCAATCTGGGGCACATATTCAAGCGTTCTTCATGAGTAAGCCCTAAACACAGCTACAGGGCCCACAGTTGGACTGCTGTGGAAAAAAATATTATTTGACCTCGTGAATAATCCCCTCTTCCATGCACTACTTGTTTCACAACTCTTTGACTGTGTGTTGCAAGTCCATGTTGATGCCTACAGACCACAAAAGTTCTCCTGTGGTGCTCATCGTTACAATGTAAATATCATCTTCCCGCATTAAATGACATCACTAGTACCAGTCCCTCAGCCGTTCATTTCTTCTCTCATTCTCTCCCAAGTGAGTAGGAAATGCAGAACTGGGAGAGAGGTACAGTATATAAAGATGACAGTTCTGGTCTGAAAAGAGCTAGAACGTACAAAGTTGAAGTCACAGTCCTGTTGGTCTGATTTTGGGAAATGTGAAAGGGGGGAAAAAAGACAGTGGAGAGAAAAGTAAGATTAAGGGGAGATTCTGGGCTGGGAGGAAGAAGAGTGGGGAGGAGTGAGGAACAGAGTTGTAGCCTTACGTACAAGAGAAAACACAAGCTGTGGTTCCAACACAAAATCTCCAAAATATCACTTGCAGTTTCAACAGGCAGCCTCATTAATCAGGAGCCATTCAAATTAAAAAGAAATGTAAAACAGAAGTAAACAAAATCAGGTTGCTCTGACTTCTCAGGTTGGTACCGCACCACCTGTCCTTTGGAAAGATGGCTAGAAGTTACGTATTAATTCTCTTATTTTGTTCATTTAGAGCGGATGTTTATACAAGTTCTGGTCAGTTTTTTAATAAATGTTCTGTGTTTATTGGTTTTACCATTATTCCCATTTCGTCGCAAATATCATAAAATTCATCTTGCTCATACACTCCTCCTCCCCAAACCCGAAGTGCATTCATGTTAGCATCTGCTGCAGACTTCAAGAGTAGCCA
>NW_010405293.1:12661-24632 GCF_000710305.1 Buceros rhinoceros silvestris | reverse complement strand
AGTATACCAGCTGCTGGACATTCAAGGTTTAGCCATAATCTGTCAAATACAAAAAGCAGATTTATACAAGTTTGTGAAACTGTATCACTCAGGAGTTTCTAAGGCTATAAAAAAAAACAAAAACCCCACCCCAAAACAAAAAAACCACTCAACCCCACCCCCCGCCCCCAAGCCCCCAAACATTCATCGTTGGCAGGCAAACTAAGACTTATAACTTTGATAGAAACCAGACTATTTTGATACCTTCTAAGCCCCTATGTCTGGACAGAGCTCTCAAAAGCAATTTTTTGTACAGAAAAAGTTACTTGGTCCTGTTAATGCTTATGAAATAGATGGAGTGACATATGCAAGCAAGTAAGTGCTTCTAAAGAAGTATTGTCAGGACCAGATTTAGAAATACTATATTTTATTAATCGGGTTGCTCTTTTCTCCTTAGCTATTACTTGCTTTAAATATCAAATTCTCTTTTAAACTTAAAATCCTCTTTCAAACGCTATCAGAAATCTATGTTCTCTTCTCAAGTTCCACAATGAATAGCAAGAAGCAGGGAGTGAGAGGGGGAGAAAAAAGACCAAGACTCTGAATCTCATTTAAAGGGATTCAGGCTCCGTTAATTTTTCCTTAATCATACTGGCAGCCTCTGAATTGCGTGAGAATGCACACTGTAGCACACCCGGTTGTCCTGGTTGCCCAGCTACCCACAGCAAAGCTTAGTCAAAGTACAGCATGGCCCCCATCCCACCTCCAACTCTGAGGTGCCGTGTAATTGAAATCCAAGAAGGCTGGACCAGAGAGGGAAAGAAGGGAGAGGGGCTTCTATGAACTTATGTCTCCCGGTAGGGGATGGGTTAGGATATGGCTGAAGTGCATTTCCTCTAAGTACCAATGAATGTAACCCAGGAAATAGGATCAGACAGCCTGAGGATCATCCCTAAAAATACCCAAAAGGCCAGTAACTTGTAGATAGCAAACAAACAACCACTTTCCCATCAGTTATTGCACTTAACAGATTTGAGTGATGTTCAAGGCATTTAATGTTGATTAAGCCCTAATTCTGAGGCCTCCAATCCACAACTGTTAGTGTCCTACCTTGAAAGGTGTTCCACCTGCTAATGCCACCCTTTGACAGAGGGCAGATAGAGAATCAAGAGGAGGAAAACATGATTCTTTCTCCTTACAGAACATCAAAGGTGACTTACGTGTCATAGGTCACTCTGTCCTGGAAAGAATCTGCTGGAATCCAGTTTGAGCCCTTAATGAAAATGGGTCGGCCATTGATTCTGAAGTAGAAACTCAGACCTGATGAACCAGGAATAGGCTCCTGAACAAGTTCTACTGTGCGAAAATAGGCCTGTGAAGTCATGAAACTTAGATTTAAAGCAGATAAAAATTATATTAAAATAAAAATAAATGGTTACAAAAGGGATTCAGCTGTACACTAACAGCTTAGAATTTGTCAAAGAATCAAAAGACATGGTCTGAACTCTAAACTCCTGCTTGATTAAAACACACTGTAACAGGGCTAAAAAGGATCCTTCCAATAAACCTGTTCACTTTTTAAAATTAGTGTCACGTGACGCGGCACTATCAAGCAGGCACATGCATGCTTGTATATATGTAAGAGGCAGGTATGCGTTTGGTTGCTGCAGACTTCAGTCACAGTCCAGCTGAGACCGGCAAGAGAAACACAGTGCTTGCATTAGATCAGACACATCATTTAATCTACAATTTTCTCATTACGTGAGGAGACTGCAGCCGCCCAGCTGTAAGCCTTGTCCCTGAATGCCTAGCTTCAGGCTAATCCAGTAAAAGCAAAATCTTCTACGGCTGCCCTGAAATGATACCTTTTCAACGGGTCCAGCAAATAAAAAGATACAAATGCAAACACAACCGTCACTTTGGAAGCGAAAGGCCTCTGGCCATCGCAGATATGTTTGAACAGCGTGATCAGCAATAAGGTTTCAGAGACCAGTTCAACTAAATGACCACTAACTCTGTGTAAAGCATTAAAGGTCATTCCAGACAAAAGCATGTCTCAAGCAGAAGCTAAACCTTTACAGCTGCTCCTTCAGCCTAATATCTGATATTGTGCACTACAGACACCAAAACAAGAAAACATTCCTCCTTCCTGCTGCAAGCGGAAGAAAAGTTCTCAAGAAAGCATTCTGGACATTTTCTGAGACTTCAACAATACTGCTCTCTGAGGGGTATCCTGACTGCGTTGACAGAAACACAATCGACAATTGTGTCAACTGGCAATTCGACAGTCATGAGAGAGCAGTTAGTTGACTGAAATAATGCTTTGCACCAACCCCTTATTTGTAGAGGTGTCTTCCCCACCTGCCACAGGGCAGATGTGGAACAACTGCCATGTTAGGCTCCTGCATAGCTGCAAATTGTTACAGAAAACCCCTTTCAGGTGGGCTTTAGGCTTCTTTTATCTCCTGCATCTTTGTTCCAATTCAACTTATCTAGGCCAGAAAGAAAACTTTCTTCTTTCTGGTACCTGTTGCTCACCATCATAGAGAGATGATTGGGAAATTAAATAGAGTGAAGGAAAGCTAATAGGAAATTTCAGCCAACTCATACCAAGCAACAAGTCTAGGTCAGGAAGGCAGGTACCGCATTTTTTCTAGACTACTCCTAAGGTAGCATCCACTCCTCCCTCAGATGACTACTTGCTATACCTTTTCAAAAGGTCAGCTTGCAGCATACAGCCTTGTTCTCTCTCTCTCTGCCACAAGCTACAGTTGACATAATTATCTGTCAGTAAATCAGGCTAAAATTAACCTCGTTAAGTGCAAATGATATACCTGTCTTTAAGATAAAATGGAATTCTTTATTTCACACACCAGACAAGGCTGAAGTTCAAATGGAAGTGACTAATTGCACTGTAGAACTGTGTTTTTTAAACTTTCAGCTTATCAAAAATCATACAGATAGACAGAAGTTATTTTTAGTAGCAGACAAAGAAGATCACTGCTTTTTTGCTTCCTTTTTGGTGCTGCTTGGTCAACTGGACACACCTGGACAGAGACAATGCACATGACAAACTACATGCCTAAAACACTACAAAGTCAGACCACTAAGAGGACATTTCGGACTCCATGTCCAACATGTCTGTGCCCATACATGTGTTGAGGACAGCTTGCCCTGACTTTTTTCTACTATGATCACGTTGCACACCGGGTTGGTTGAATATAGACCACCAGCATGATGAACTTGGCTTTAGGAAAAGAGTCTTACACCCATTCCTAGAATTTTGCCAATTTATTTTAACATGATAAGTTTAATCCAAAAAATAACCAGTACTTCACTCAAGTTTTGTGGTTCCTCTAACTACTGATGTGAACAAAAGAAAAACTACATTATGACTACTACAGCAAAATAAGTTCTGACTTTCCTCCAGTGAATGCGATTACTTAGGAAAAACTCCTTGGTCTCCAGTGTAGCTCTTCTTAGTGTCACAAAACAGGATGGGATTTATAGCTGGGGCTCCCAAAGCATTTGGGAAGTCCTCTTAATGAATGTAACCGGGCAGATTGGGACTGTCTCGGAGTGCGTTTGTAGTGGCAGATGTATGTTGTTAACAGAAATAATGTGGTATTACTTTATTCATGCTCAAGTTGAACCCACGCAAATGGCCAAATCCAAGGCTGAAACACACAGCCAGGACCACCCACAGAGCCGAAGCAAGATGAAAAGCTCCTCAGCCCCATCTCACATTCCCAGATCTCCAGGCTTAGTGCCTTTGTGTTCCTAATCCATTGCTCTCCAGGGCCCCATATGGTAACACAGCACCTCTTCCTGTTCAACAACTGTTCAAGCAACTTCATTCTGCCTTGTGGGGTAAAAGAAGAGCAAGAGGAGACAACTATCATCTGGCAAGCTTGGTTGCATGGTTTTCTGGCTACTGAGATCTTGGTCACCTTGAAACGTGTCTGATAGACCTTGCCGCCTGAGGACTGAACAGGCAGCAAGGAGCCTGTCTCCCAGGTTTGGAGCACACAGAAGAGGCTCTCTAGCCACAACAAACCAATCAGCTGGTTCTGTGCCCAATTAAGAAACAGGTACCTGCCTTCTAAGTCACGTACAAAGGCTTTGTACCCTGTTAAGTGACCTGTGGATCACATTTGGCACTCCCAGATTTAGCAGGATGAAGATGCCTAGAGCTGACGTAAGATCACAGAATGCACCAGTGACCTAACAAATTAGCATGCAGCATGAAAGCAGTGTGAAAACTACAAAGCCAAAAGGAGAGACTTCTGGAAGTTATGCTAAAAGGCCTGGAGGGGGGAAAGAGGGCTTAAAGGGAAGGAGGGAAAGACAGCTAGAGGTTAAGATCTTCCAAGTACTAAGCCTCACAAATTAACAAACTCTGATTACAGTGTTGAAGAAGTAAGCATACAGAAAGATGAGGAAATGGAATCGAAAAGCAAACGAATGCCTCATGAGGCAATGAAAGAGCTAATAAATTCCTTGATGTGGGCATGGCAAGAAGAAAAGCAACTTTTCAATAGCAAACAGGGCTGGATAGACCCTCCCTCCAGAAAATCAATTTCACTCTGAGATACTTTCTGGCTATGATTTTGTTTCACATTATCCTGAGAAAAAAAATGAAGTATTCTAAACCAAAGTATTCAAACGAAAAACAAACCAAAACCAACCCTCTCTTGGATGTTGGGGGGTTGGAGGGGTTTGTTTTGGATGGTTTTTTTCTGCTACTCTCAACAGAAGTGAGTAAGGTGTGTACTTCAGCCAAAGAGGTTCCCAGCACAGCTGACTAGAGGCCCGTAGAGCTCCCCCAAGCACATACTGGGAACTTACCCAGAAATTTTCCCAAAGGATTAGTTAATGTTTTGGAGAACTACTCTAACATACCAGAAAACAGAGAGCCGTTCAAGCTAAGGGTAGCTGAATGTGATATAAGACCAAGCTGTGTTTTCTCCCATATACAGTTCCCATCTACAGTTATGTAGCTACTCATATGGAGACAAGCCACTTGTGAAATGCCTCACCCCTGTGTTTCTCTTTTTAAAAAGAGAGCTGGGGGTGGGAAATATATTCCATCTGAATACAGTACTAGGTGGACAACAGAACAAAACAACTTTCAGGAACATTTATCCCTGATTGTATCTCCCAAACTACTCAAAGTTCTTATTAAGCCATATGAATGTTGCTATTCAGTTCTGATGACATGATAGTTGGGCTAGAACATGAAAAAACTGCATGGCCACTCATACAGCTCAGGGTGGGGGATGGTGGGGGTGTGTCTCTCAGAATCCAAGACAGCTTCACAGAACACAGGAAGGAAGACTAGACTTTACACTATGAATATGTAAAGGCTTCATATGCTTGGTAATTCATAATGTCCACTATGTGGTGCATTTGATTTTTTCCCTTCTTTCCCCTTAAGGAGAAAAAAGAAAAAAAAAAAAAAAAAAAAAGAGAAGAGGCTTCTAAATAACTTTTGTAGACCGTCAATAATTTCCCCTATGTTGTGCATTTGATTTTTTCCCTTTTTTCCCCTTAAGGAGAAAAAAAAAAACAAAAAAAAAAAAAAAGAGAAGAGGCTTCTAAATAACTTTTGTAGACCGTCAAGTCCCTATGACAATATGCCACAGGGCTCTTTGAAATATCCTGACACAACTACCCAAGTGGAATCAATTAGTTTTCCTATCATTGTGCAGTTTTCACACAGTAACACCAGATTTTCCTCTTACCAAGCTCTATAGACATATTTCCTATAATCAGTTTTTCCAAGCATAATATGCTGTGTTTATTTGGTGTGGGTTTTTAATTGCTTCAAAATTAAATCACTAATAATAGCAAAGAACTATTATTATAATCAAACTTAAGGGCTAGCTCCATAGAAACTAGGACTCCAGAAGCTACTGCTTTTCATATGTTCTTTCACATGAACAAGTGGTACAGCAAATAGCAGTTTTACATGCCTGTGACCATATTAGGTTTTAGTGAAGCAATACACCTCAGAACCCCCTAATAAATATGTTAATTTACTCGGTTGTTTCCACATGTTGATGGAATAAGGAGCCCGGTCTAATTTGTATGATGATTTTTTTTTAATGGACAATTGGAATTTACCTCTTCTAGGCTTATTAGTAAAAACAAATTATACAGCCAGTGTGTTGCAGGAACCCTTATGCAAATATTCCTGAATATTCATGGTCATACTTAAGACATTACCTCTTCTTAAACCTGAAGCACATCTATCACATTCTAATAAATGAATATATGTTAGCTTTTTAGGAATGTGTCTAGCCCACAAAATTTTAAAAACTGAATTAATAAGAAAAATCTATGAGCCTTCACACAATCTATAGAAATCTAAAAGGGTTTTTCAGTGCACGATACAAAAACATCGGCATGATACAGCAGGTTTAAAAGTGGGGGGGTTTCATAAGGTAGGAAACTTAAGAAGTGAACACCTTTTCTTCTCTGAGGTTTCCAACTAAATATCTTCCAGTCTGAATGCAAATAAAGGCATCCATACAAGCAAGGCTACCAGAAAACAGGTAAACATACATTGTGACATTGAAAAAAAATCTTGTTTCTCATCAGCACTTTTGCATGCATATTACAATCCAGCAAAATATTTAAGAGCCCCAGATAACCTGCTACGCAAAGGAGATGTCCTAACAGTAGCAGCACAGTAATCAAGCTGAAAGGCTCACCTTTGAAAATTTCTCAATCTTATATCCTGTCTCCATGTCGAAAGTTGTTGTCATATTGTATCCAGTTTGCTTTCCATGTCCATTTGGCCACCAAGCCTCCACTGTAGAACTCTTGAACACGCAAGAAAGAAAGACAGAGCAATGTATATAAAAAGAAGCACAACGTGCACCTAGGGGCTCAGGTATCTTTGAGTGAACTACCGCAAGTCTAATGAGTTTATGTGCCTCAGCTGAACCATGGTTACTGGGATGTCTCCAGCTGCAGCTCTGAGGTGAAAAGTATTTAAAGTGAGACTTATGATTTCAGGCTATTACTTCATCTTGTGTCCACAACAGGCCATAAGCACCCATACACTTGCATGTGCACATCAGGCTGCTACCCATCAGCTGAGGTACATTGACAGAATATCCCTCCAAAACTCAAATATCTGTGACAGAATGCAGATGTTATTCACTAGCCTCTACATCACACTCCTCCTCTCATCGACCCTTTTACCTATTACATACAACATTCAATACACAGGTGACATTTTTCAGTTATGACTTTGGTAATATGCGACAATGCCGTCTGCTTCAGTTATGTCAAGCTCTTAGGTCAAATTATAAATTTCATTGTTTCTTTTCAGTGTTTTCTGCTTTTTCTCCATGCTTCCTAAGCATGTCATTAGTACTCCATAATTTTTACAAACATAAAGAAACTACCTCTAGGATGACAGAATGATTTCATTTTCTCATTTTTCTAGTCACAGAGAAATATTTGTATCTTTATTCCAACAGCCTATTTCTGCTGCTCAATCCTGTTGCCAACATTTGCCAGTTGAGTGCACAACACAAAAAATGTGGAAAGGAAGCAGTAATGCATGCAGCCAAACAATGGAGGGATCAAGCATTGAATAGAGTCATGTAAGGAATGCCTCAATCCTTTCAAATAAAATGAGGCCAGAGGCAGCCCAACAATATGTTTTGCTGTAGCCATACTTGGACACAATCATGAATGTATCTACTGACATTTCAGCTTCCCCAACACAGACTTATCATAACTGCTTGTGCAGAAGTACTAATCTCTGCATTGCACAGATACAAACGGAAGCACAAAATCAGCGTGTGCCTCAACAACAAGGGAGTGTTCGCAGCCACCCGGCATGGCTGGAGTGTCTCATTGGCCACTAATGATGTCATCCCTGTGCTCTCCATTAGCTAATAAGCAAAATGCTGTCATGTTAACAACAGCACTTTGCGAGGCAATTGCAGGAAGACTGCTAAACATCTCGAGTGATGCACACCACTCAAACATCTACTAATTTCATAACATAATCTGCAATAAGCTCTCAACTAGAAATAAATTTCTGGTGAGGTCTCACTATTTAACATGCACCACACAAGTCTGCCGTACAGTGTAACAGCTCCATTAGGCTCATTGATGCACAAGAACACATCACAGGGCTTCTTGTAAAATCAGCTGATGTGAATTTATGCAGCAAAGCCTTTTGTGTACAAAGAATAATAAAACACTGTTGCCTCTGCTCTGAAGGAAGTGCTTCTTCACAAACGCGGTCATACTCCACTAACGGCTTTCTTCGGAGGTCAGAGGCAATCAAATAAACAAAAATAATTTTTGAAGTTTCATATGGCGGTGCTTGTTTAATGTAAACCCTGAAAAGGATAAGCAGAGACTAATGATTGTTTTAAACGAAACTTAGTACGTGTAATTGCTCATGCAACTTGCACATCAGATGACAACAGTAACAAAAATCGTATGTTTGTAAGCTTTTACGATTTTGTGTCAAAATAAAACAAAGCACATAGGTATGCAAGTCACTGAGTGTGCATACTACAACATAAATACCCTGCTTGCCTTACCACGTGCTTTTTCTCCACTCAGACAACTGACAAGAGAACTTAATGCATTCAAACTGTGGAAACAAATGCAGTGTTACACACTAACAGAGAAAATCACTCGAGTCAGTAAAATATATAAAGATTTGAGGGCAGATGCTCAAACATTATTAACTGCCAGAATTGTCAGAAGCCCCAAATTCCTGTTCACAGCACATCGCTCACCCACAAATCTAGCTGTGCCCTGTGGCAGTGAAGCAAGTGCAGCTTCTGTTATAACGCTGGCTCCAGTGGAGAGCACCATCAGCTGCGGCTGCTGCTGCACCTGCCAGGGCTCCTGCCCTGCCTACTGGCCTAAGCCTGCCACTATCAGGTTCGGTTCTGCACAGTCAGGTCTACCTAGGGCCCTGACCTCTAAGCAAGAAGCTAAGGCAAAGTTCATGCTTCTTTTTGCCACACAGGGCCCACTGCCTAATTCAAGACACCTACCTGTTTGTCAGCTAGAACAGATGCACCCATTTTCTTCATCTCTCAAGCCTATATATCTATTCTTAATCATACCTGTGTGATAAGACCCAACGGTTTCGGAAAAAAAAAAACCCAAACCCACAAACACAAACCAAACAAATTCTGTAGAAGTTAAATAGTGTTGATGAATTAAGTTAAGATAGTTTCCCGATGCCTTCTGAAGGTAAGCAGACAAATTCTTTCCTCTTTCATCACTGGGGTGTACACCAAATTCATCATTTTTCATTTGAGTTCTCTCCTTATCAGAGCTGCCTTTATCTCTCTAAAATTCCTTCTGGGTTTTGTCTACCAAAGGGACTACAAGCCAATGTAAGGGTCCACAAAACCTGCACCAACCTTACTGCCAGACAAGTTCTTTATACTGCTCTTTTGCTTTTATTTACCTGGAAAAGTGTCTATTGAGAAGTTTGAGGAATGTTTCCTCTCTTTCCTTGGAGAACCATGCATATTGTACTATAGTCTAGTCTCAATCAGTCCAGAAACAATAGCATGGGAGACAAGATACCTACTGCCCGTTAAGTGACACTGAGTATCCAAAGGTTACCTACCTAAATAGCACATTTAACAGTGGCCAGTGATTATGTTGTCTTTTTGTTTTGCAGTAAGGGAAAAACTTCACCATCTTTTTGACACTGAGCTATGTATCCCCGCAGATGAACAATTTTTAGAGAGGAAAAGAACTATTCTCCTATCCTACAAGGGGCACAGAATGGTTTTAAAAGTCAGTAACACAACGAGGAAGGGGAGGAAGGCCTACAGCTGGCATGGAGGCAGAAAGACACACTGGAAACCAGGGGAAACATTTTGCAGTTGGCTAGGGTTCCACACACACGTCCTTACCTTGTTGATGTTTACAAGCAGCACAATGCTGCCTTCTCCAGGCTGAAGATTCACACGGAATGTTTGCTGTGTTTGCAATTTGGGAATGTTCACAGTCACAAGACCTGAAATTGGCTTGGAGCTGACTACGTCAAAAATAGACTCGATTTCAAGACTCCACTGCTGAACACTCTTTACTGAGTGAAGAGGGAGAAAAAATGGGAATTTAGGAATTGTGTTTATATACCTATTAGTTAACATGACTCTCACCAAAGAAACAATTCAAACATCTCAGATTAAATATAACAATTTTTGGGCTGTGTTTGAACCAGACCTGCGAAGTTAATCTTCTTGTTTAGGGCATTTGATATATGTGTTTATATTTGCTGACTCAGAAGAGAACTACACAATATAATTTATGTTTTATAACATAAGGAGGTTTATGTTTTAAAAGCCATCCAGGGTTTTTCAGAGTTCTGTACAAAAGTTAGAGACCATGACACCAGTCTCTTCGTTAGGAAGGATTTTTTTCCCACCAACTCCCATTGACATTGTGTTTGCTTTTAGTCAGCACTCATATGAACATGGTACTCTTTGGGAAAGATTGTAATCACAAGGCAGCGCAATCACTTTCGTCAAGGAAACAAAACCAGTATTAACAGAAAACGAGATGAATTCATCCCAGAGTCACTAAACAAAATGAATGGAGTTATGCTGGGGATGAATTGGGCCCGCTGTGTCTAGACTTGACAGGCTGTATCTTTATGTGTTTTCTGCCATCCAAGTGAGGTGGAGGAAACAAGTCAATGACTTCCCTGAGATCTCTCTCTACAGTGCTCAGACGGTCCTCTTCTTTACGGAACTTACTGAATAATGCAAGCAAGGGCAAAGGGTACTCAAGATTAATGTATAAATTTCCCATTAACTTCAGCAATTAAATTACCTATCTACAAACAAAACCTGGCTAATCCTATACTTTAAATATTGCAGATGAACATCTAAGGAAAAACAAATAAAACAGAAAACAAGGAAAACTAGCACTAGGACACATTTTGTATACACAAACTACTAATCACTTATTTTCTCTTTTCAAGCATATATTGTAACTCTCCTTCCTCCACGAGAGAAAGAGAGCTCCCTCCAAAAGCAAAGAATTACATTCAGCTCTGGTGTGATTTTCACTGTCTTGTGTAGAATGAAGAGCAATGAATGTGTTCCCAAGTTTATATTTACACCCCGCACTACCCAGGGAGGATCAAGTTTCAGAAACATTGAAGGGGCTAAAAAACAAGCCACCCCACAAGGGTCAGCCGTTACAGTGTGTCTTCTCTCTCCTCCAAGGGTATAGAGAAATTCCAGCCCATTCTTAACCGCATGAACAGTGGGGTCTAGACACAGAAATCAAGAACAACTAATCTTTTACAGACTCACTGATCACAACGCTATGACACTAAATCTGATGAGCAATATAACTGCATAGGCAGCTTAAATTCAAGTTGTTAATTTACTCTTTATTTTACAAATGTTATTACATTTGAATACTAATAGACTCTGGCTCTGGTTCCAAACCACTCTCTGCTGAATGGAAGAGGTTTTCTCTCTCCTTGCTCATTCAGAGAGCAAGACTTTACCTACCAGAAGGTGGAGTTGTGGGAATGTGGGAGCCCCTCTAAAGATTTTTACTGTAACTAAACTTAAGAACGGACACAGAGTCTGTGCTGGGGCTTTCCACGGAAATTCTAGTCACGTTAATTCTAGCTAAGACCTGCGGCTATTTCAGGAAGCTTTAAAAGCAGCCAGGGAGTGACGTCTTCCTCTTTTATTCATACACAACCACTCTATTCCCAAGGGCTGAAATTCAATCCGGTGCAGAGGACTCACATGCTAGCCTTTACTCCACTGAAGGCCGGGCTCAACAGGCAGTGAAAGCAAGCATGCGGGTGGTCTACAACGGGGCATATTACCACTTACAGAAAGTTTCAACAGAAAATTAACTACTTTTGCTCAGCTGCAATGATTTTCAGGATAAAGAAGAGGAAAATCAAAGGCCATGTCAAGGGAGGAAACCGGTTCGGTAAGTTAGGTAGCAGGAA
>NW_010405293.1:0-12560 GCF_000710305.1 Buceros rhinoceros silvestris | reverse complement strand
AGGCTATCCTCTCAAATTGCAGACTTAACAAATCACCCTTGCATAGCACGACTGCTTTTCTCTCTCAGACTTCATGTCGAGTCCTGAAAACCCAGTGCTCTTGAAATTCTGCTCGATGCTAATTTGTCTCCCCAACATAAAACTAAATAGCAGCTTTTCCTTTGTTTTAAATGGAGGTGAGGCAAAGGTGAAAACATGTTTATTGGGAGTCTTGGTGAAAACACATGCTAACAAAAAATTTTTCAAAACAGGAGAACAGGGGCTAACCTCAGCTATACTACATATATTTCTGCAGCTATTTGGGGATCTTCAAGCAAAAAAGGATTCTGAATTCTAATATTTTTGATCATTATTGTTTGTACGGAAGCACTGTTAAAAGGATGCACTGTGGTAAGAACTACACACAAAGTCATACTAAAACAACAGAACCTTTCCTAAACTGACAGTTAATTAAGCTTAACAATAAAATGGTTTGTATTCCAAAGGCAAAAAACCAATAGAAACTAGTAACAGGACTTACCAAAGAAAGAAGTCAAAGAAAAGTAAATCAGGTGATAATGGTTATAAGCCTCAATCCTAACATCTTTCCAGATTCCTTGAGTGGGAAAAGAAGGGCCCCAGTCCCAGCTAAATGAACATTGCTCCTGGAACACAGAATGATTATGTTACAATTGCCTACTTTTTCACACAGACATTGATGCTGTGACAGAAATAATAACTATTTACTATCTAGAAATAAAATGTTGCCATGCATTGAAAGAATTTTTTCAATTTCCATAAGCCCGGAGGACCTTACAGTATTTTTTCTCTAATTTCTTGACCAGAACCCTACTGCTACTACCTATATTATACAAAAAATACAATTTTGTATTAAACATCCATGTACAGCAAAATTTTATATTAGTGAGACAGAAAAACACCACCTAAAAAACCCCAGCAAACACAAAAAACCCAAGCCATCAGGTTACTCTCAATTCAGCTCTGAATTGTCTTAGTTGGTAATGTCAGTATTTAGCCATATACCTAAAACATAAAATAAGCAGAAAACTGATGGTTACCAATGTTAAAGTATTCTAACAGAACAATATAAAATTAAAAATCCTGGGTATGTCTGAAATACTTTATCTATTTTGTACTGTAACACCGCAGATCAGTACAAGGAAAGAGATGCGTACATCTGGTCTATTTGTGTAGTTCAGTCATGTTCACTGTCTCTCCCCTTTTTATGGTTCTCTTACAAAAAAAAAAACAAAGGGAACAAAAACATGGGTGAGAAATAGCTTAGTTCTGGTTCTAACATCAGAATAACTGTCAGAATTGTAAAGTGCTCGTCAGGCAGAGAAGTACCTACACAGCTTTCCATTTAGCTGTTTTCAAACCTCATCAGACCTCTAGCTAACAAATCCCTTGAAGACATCTATTCAGCTGCCCTCCAAGCTGCATACAGCCCCAGCCCCCAAAGCAAATACAATAGATCTCCTTAAAGTCTTGTACAGTGATCTACAGTTCTAAATTTAGAGACTAATAACTTACAGCCAAGGCATACTAATTTTGGCAAACCACATTGTACAAGTCTGGCCTATGCCTTGCATTGCTGGAGTCAGTCTGCCTGCCTATCAAGTTGCAAGAGCCATCCAGGAAGCAAGCACTGAACCTGTTTCAAGTGTAAAAACAGCGACAACACATTCTTGGAAAACAAGTCAGATTTAAAGTAATTTTCCCTTTATAAAAAATAAACTAATGAATCACTGACAGAGTGTCAGGTTTCACTAAAATATGGCAGAGACTGCTATCAGAAATAGTATGTCATATGAACAATACACTTGTATCACTGGAGTATATTACCAGCGGAAGGTTTGTGTTTCGCCACAAATGCCTGTTAAGTTTTAGATATGTCTACTGTACTTAATATGGAACCTCAAACGTGTAAACAGCTCTCCCTTACTTTAAGATGGTAAGAAGCCAGCTTACTTTAGTAACCTCCTAGTATGTTTGTTTACTTTTAAGTGTGACATCACTGCTGTTGTTGCCATATACTTGGAACTAAAAATGTTTCTGGAAATGTCTGAAGCAGCTTCCAAGTACAGACAAACAACTCCTCTGAGGAAAAGCACTAAGGTTCTTTCTTATAAATTTAAAGGTGTAGTTCATTAAGGCATAAAATAATTTCTGACCATTTTTCCTGTAAATAAGTCTACTGCTGTTTAAGTGCCTTCTTCCTTCCAAGCTCCTCCTCCCTGCACTGATTTCTGAAAAACAGAGCGGACTCGGAAGAATTAATCACCTTTCTAAAATGTAGTGAAAATAAAAGTATCAGCATATAGTAATAAAGACAACATCTTTATCCTGAAGGATCTTCCCAGGACAACACGGAGTCGATCTTCTCATTAACAAATTTTAAAGGAAATCACATCCAGGTTTAGATTAACTGGATTGCAGTCATTTTTTCGAGAAGGCTCTAAAAGTTCTTTATTGAAAAGATTAAAAATTATTGACAAGAAAAGCATTTAAGTGGAGGTAAACATGCAAAAACACTCAAAAAGAGAAATTCCAAAATAAGATCACCTTGCCATTGTCCCTAGCTGCTGCAAAGCTGTAAGAAATGTATCAGATGGCTACTCAAATTGTAGTTTGCCTTGAGTAAGTTTTAACAGTGATGAAGCCATGTCTTAAATCAGAGTCTCTGAGCTTCACCCGTTGTATATCACATTGCTGTTTTCACTGATGATGTGTTTATAAGTCATACTTCACAACACCGTAATAAGATGAGAACAGGTCCTCTGTCAGGTAACACTTCTCAGGACATGCCAGAGCTGCCCAGTATAAATAGTACAGCACAGGAGCAACAGCAAACACTCACAAAGCTGCTTGGCTGAGATTTTTACAGGCTTGGCAATATACACTGGTATTTGCAACAGTGAACTCTATTGTCGGCATACATTACTAAACCCACCCTGTGGATCAAAATGTACTGATTACACATCTACCAATGCTATCCTGCTCTCTTAGCAGCAAGTCTCCTTGCTGACTCCTTGATGAAAATAGCCTTTTAAACATTCTTATCACCTAGATATAAAGCCTGGCCTTCTCACGCCTCTTGTATCATTGACATGCTAGACTTCAGGTTTCTGAGGGCAATAGGAGAAGATAGCTGCAATGGAAAATATGCCCTACTTACAAAATGACATTGCAAGTTTCAGAATACACCTGTAAGGACAGCACATGGCGCATTCCTCTTTCCAAGCCTGGAGAGAGAAAATTCTGCCCCTACCTTTCTGATGAAATTAGCGTGGCACTCTCCTTTCTGCACAGGTGGAGGGCACGCCGGGGGGATGCGGTATGCTTTGTGACATCTGCTCTGCTCTGCTGCATATGAAACAGCTGATAAGAAACGGACTTCAATGACATTGACCTTCTTGATCACGCTGGTAACATCAAAGCTCTAGATCAAGAAAAAAGAACAAAATCATTACAAGACTGACATTTATTTATGAGTTTTATAATCACTGTTACATTGGGATTTTAATACAATACAGAAATTATTCAAAGGCATTTGAACCACAGTCTCCACAGGCTCTGGTTTTGAAGGAAAAGAAAAGCTAATTCTTGAGCTGAAAACAGAAAATATACAGTAACATTCCAGCTACAAGGAGATGTTTCTGGGCAAACCACCTTCCCCGTACTGAGCACACATTGCAAGCTGCAGCACTCTGCTTGCACACAGAAATGCTTGAAGGATAAGGATGGTAAGAGAATCTTTACCCTCCTTCCACACTCAGAATCTTTAGAAGGACACTTGTTCCAACTCAGAAAGCTGGTCTGTACAGGAGTCCTTCCAACTCACTATGCTGCCAGCTCACAAAGTACTGAGCTACCTTTTGCGCACACGCGGCAAAGCTGTATTTCATACCACCTGCACTCGCATCACTGCAATGTACAGACACACATTCTATGCCAAATAAAGCATTTGGGGGCTTCCTCACTGGCTGACAAAATTCTCTTCAGTGTGGCTCCAAAGGAGGATAGTTGTTTGGTTTCAGAATTATCCTGTGCTATCAAGATAATATGGTTCCATTGGCTAATATCCATTTCTTATTTGTCATATTTGTGATGAGCCAAGTCTTGGCAATTTTTTCCAACTTGTGAGCAGCCCAGCTTAGTACTACTTACACCTGTAGCACACAGCAGAAAACTACAAAGCAAACAGCATCCACCATACAGAGCCTTTGCAGAGTCCTTCCTGCAGACATCATTGCCATGTGGAACAGGTGAACAAAGCAGAAGTCTGAGTCACAGTAATCCTAGATTCTGGTTTTACAGTGAAGGCCATTTCATGAACTGTTACAGAACTGTAACTGAGACAGAATGAGGTTGCAGAGATAAGGGCAAAATAATACCACTTCCCAATTCAACAGCCAGCTACAGGCAATCCTTTAGACACTCTCCTAATAGTAAATAATTGTAAGTTCATAAATGCTCTAAAAAACTTATTTCATTGATGATAAAACCAAGTCACAGAGACACTAAGTGATTTGTCCCAGGTCACACAGAATCTAGCTCTCATGTCGCAGGCCAGTACCTCTGCAATAAAACCTGATGGAATGGTAAATGCTGAGATATGAAGACACCAGATTTCTTTTGTAATTTAGTTATTCCACTAACATTCTTCCTTTAACTTCTCCTTTTTTTATTCTTTTCAGAAAAAAGCAAGGATTGTCTCTTATGCTGGTACCCAGAATACTTTTATATTTTAAAAGTATACAATTAGTTTGAATGTTTTTGTCATTCTCAATATCATTTCATGATGAGTACTCTCATGCTGACATAGACTAAGCTCAAAAATGCAAGGCGATGTTATCAAAAGCCCAATACTAAATATCAAAAGTCCTTTATATAAAAAAAAGGCATGGAACACAAAGGCTTTACAACACGTGCATTTTCATTTCAGTATTCACATGTTAGCCATTCTAATGCCAATTAGTAAGCAGATTTACAGCTAATATAACAGATTTAAGCTTAGGTTTTCTTGGAGCTGTGGCACATCCCAAGAAGCAACTTATATTATTAGCTGAACTGATCCTCTTGCATAGGTCCACTCATATAGAACAAGACACATTCACCTCTAGATCTGGCCCTGCTGCTACTGAAAAGGTAAGTACATTTCTCTTTCTATCAGTTACTTGATTACACATGCAGACCTCAGGTCAACACTTTCTGTGTCCAAGGACCTATTTTTATGTGCACTTGAATGTACCGAAAGCGCTCAGCACAAAAGGGCTTTGAAGAAAAAACAGAAGCACCTTCAGAAATAAACGCATTACTTACATATCTGTTGAACATGTTGTCTGTTCTTCCAAGAGTGATATTGTTGACCAGGATCTGTGCTACTGTATCTACTCCCTCGAAAACCAAATTCACTTTCTGCCACTTTCTACAGAATGCATAAAAAACCTGTTAGAATACCTAGAGTTAACAACACACAGGAGACAGACAACATAAAAACGTATGTCACCACTATCTTTAGCAGTAGTTGTCTCAACTACTTCCAAAAATGTTTGACTTAGTGTGGCTACACTATATATTTAAACAGTCAAATTAAGATGACAGCTTAAGTGGCTCAACTTTGCAACCCACTAGATATCAGATGGACTAGCCTCCAATTAGCCTAAATACTATGCTTCCTTAGTTGGCAATTCATAAGTAATTTTTAACAATTTAAAAAAACCAGAAAAAGCATCTATTGGAGAGTTCTTTAGCAACAGCTTTGCAGCTGCACATTATTACATAATTTGTTTTACTAGACACAAAAATATTAGGCAGATTTTGAGACTATGAAGTAACTAGCAATTCTGCATGAAAGGTGCCACAGAAGTATTTTAGACATATCTTCAAGGCATACCTGACATCAAAACGAGTTTTGAACGTCCTGCTGTAAGTCCAGTTATCCAGTGAGATCCATCTGTACATCACGTCATTAAATCTATAGTATGGATCCTAACAACAGACCAACAAAAAGAAAATTACAAAACTTATTTAGTAACAGTGATGAAATGCATCATAATATCCATTAGATGAGCACCTATTTCAGACAGTCTGCAAATGCAAAATCCACCTTATTCAGTTAGTCTTGATATTCTTTTTCACCTTTGAAACAATATGCGAAAGCAAAGCTTTGGTAATACTTGACTTTACTTATATAGGTCAAAATCTGTTTGCTATAATCATTCATACTCAAACTAGAGGGAGGAGGATTTGGTTTTACATAAGAAATTACTGTGCTGGAAATTAAAAAACATCAAGACAGCTTGTGACTTAATGAGAGGAACAGAAACGCAATGACGGAGAAAGTAAGACTAATAGGATTTTAAGAGGCAAAGAAACAGCTCTAGGGATAGCAGTGAACAGTTTAAAATAATTGCAAATATTCCAGTTGTTTCTTGTCAACTAGTGTTGGTGTGGTAAGGCTAAATGAAATTGTTGTATCTGAAATGAGGAAGAAAGAGAAGGAGACGAAATACAATTTGTTGTATAAAATTAAATGACAACTCTTGAGAATAATGCTGTATTTACACTGAATGTGTTCTTTTCTCTTTAGTCACACTACCCAGGAAGAAATAAAGGCATCGTTGGTCTCATCCATGTCCTCGACCTTTTTGGACTCATGCTGTATTTATTACCTTATGGTGGGTCACAGCATTCCTCACCTAGGCTGAAGGAATCAGTTATTCGGACCCGGCAACCCACCACCCTGCACCTCATAAAAAGGCATCAGAACGGTACGGTGTTACACCCCCATGTCAGACAGTTCAGAGTGCAGGTATCCAGGACAGTGACTGACAGCTCAGTTCAACCCTCTTCAGCAGCTGCACAGATGAACTGCTTTCCTAAAACAAAGACCAATCTCTTCCGGACTACACGACTCAAATCCAGCTAATAGAGGGCATAGCTGCATTACGGTTCCCTTTGATACAATTCTTCTATAGGACCAGCACAGCTAACTATCTGCCCTGAATATCCAGATTCACACTGCAGAAAATCCGCCCAGCATTTTTTCTTGCTGAAGATCAATTTTTCTCCTCATTTCAGGAACCAGTATAGATACTAATGACCCTTCTGGGTTTGAAATCTCATGAAAAACATTGTTTCATATCTCATATTTCTGTTACAAATAATAGGGTCAGGCTCTGTAGTATAAAACAAACCTATTTACACAGCAGAGCAAAAGCATAACATCAAAGTGACTGTCCTAGACAGCATAATCTCTTCTGGAGTCCCACAGCAATATAAACATCACTCCTTGAGCCTGCACAGAGGGAAAGTTGTCACCTTGCGTCTACATGTTGTGCTCGATCAATCAAATTTCTTACTCCAAGGGAATAAGAGTCAAGAAGGAAAGGCCTCGTTACCTCAGCACAGCTGTGACCTCTGTATTGGTAATATGGTGTATTTTCTGTATAATTAGCCCCTTCTGACTCCTGTGAATACTGTTTCTTCCTCAAAGACATCCACCCTTTTAGATGGGAAGCTCCTAGTTCCGTGTACCTTTATATAAAACTTAACTGCTTACCGATATCATTGCTACATAACTAGTAAAACTTTTATAGCACATGGAAAAGCTGTTAAATGCTAATATTGGTTAGTCATTTTAAGCATGACAAATGCTGGTTGTTGTAAAATCAGTCATGTGGCAATGTTCAAGCAATGCTTTTAAGGCAGTTCTCAAGGTTCAGGAAAAATGCATGACCACACAAAGTCCTGAAAGAAAGGAAAATCACTTCTTCAATACCCTTGTGAGATACTGATTTTTTCACTATTAATTGTAACTGTTTTGAGTGCTGGAAGATGTAGCTATAGAAGTCGAATCGTTCGGATTTATCCGAAACAGAGTAACATCCTACAGTAAATCAGTTCACATTAAAATTAAAGGTTTATTTCAGAAAACTGGATGAAAAAATATAAATCTAAAACTCTAATGGGCATTGGGAGAATTTGAAAGATGGTCGGAAACAGGCTGCACTTGTATTAAATATACTTCACATTCATTAGCTCAACACATTCCTGGAAGCAAGTCACAGTGGTAGAGTCAACTACAGCTAATTTTAGATCACACCAAACATGACAGCCTTGCATTTTTCTCTCCCTGCGATTTGAGAAAAAATTCTGAACTACTTAGGCTCCCTGTTTGTTCTCTGCTCCCAACTTCAATGCTGTAAGCAAGCAGCAAATCACCTGCTAAGATGAGGTAAAAAGCCCTGCTATAGAGCATCAAAAGGAAGCAATTTCCAGTTCCAATAACAAGACATCAGCTGGACTTCAAAAGCGCTGGCAGCACTAAACTGAAGGCACTGCCAAGCAGCTGGATGGAAACTCCTTCTTGCAATGATTTTAGGGGTATATTGAAAAGGTACGGCCATATAAGCTAAGAGCTTCTCCTGTTAAGCAGGAAACGGATGAGACATGAACACATCAGAAGTGAGGCTCAAAGCCCAAGAGAGCAAGTTGTGCCAGGCACACCCTGGACCCTGTGAAGAGCCAGCATCAGGCCCCTGCGCAGCTAGGAGCACGGCACGAGCACTGAATGATACTAGATGGTCAGCTAGATCCAGGTGGAAGATCAGCATGTAACAAAATGGGATGTGATAAAGGGAACAAAACCCAGAATCCTTTGCCTTATCCTACTTCTGTTACAACCTAATTTGAAACTGCCTTGGCAAGTTCTTCTCTCATAAACAGTCTGCTGATATAAAGTACACCATAAGAAAATCCTGATGATGTTACAGATTACCAAAACAAAACTTGCAAGTGATGTTTCATGATTTACGGTTTAATGATTTTGTTGTTGGCAACTTCAGACTAGAAGCTAAATAGTTAAGATACTCATCTACATCCACGCACTCCTTCAGAGCTCAAGCAATAGCAGTTAGGACATTTCTAAAATTTTCAGCAAGCCCAGTTTCACATATTTACAGCTTGAAGTCAAGCCTAACTAACAGTAGTGATGATGGGATCGTGTTCTCAGAAAGTGAGTTTTGGAAGTTCACCTAAAGTAATTCATTTCCAGTAATTACTCTAACAAGCAGTAAACTGAATGTCACCCTATGCTCAAGATGTGTTACAGCTGAACACTTAGCCAAATACTACTAAAGAGTTAATTAACAAGATATGAATACTTATTGCTTAATTTTTTGAATACTCTGCTGTATTTAACAGGCTACTATAACTTTTAACTATTTTAACTTCACAAGCTTTCAAAAGATAAACTCGAGTGCTCTTTAAGTTTCACTAAGTCTTTTGAACACTTCCACATATGTTCACACAACTCAGAGGAGAACACAAGTTTTAACAGAAAATAATATATTTATTAATCAATCATTTTATTGATGAATGACATTTAACCTATTAGAACCACGTAATACCCAATACTTACCTGGCTGGTTCCGAAAACTCTTCATCATAAAGTTATGATGAAGCGTTGGAAAATAGGCGACAGCGTGTTTTGTACAAATGCAGAACAAGCTACAAAAAATACATGCTACTTTACAGAATTGCAGAAATACCACTTCAGATACATAAGCTTCTGTCTCTTCTAATATATTTTAATATCAAAGTATGACCAAGACCACTGAAACCTTCTGTGTCAAGTGCATGCCCTTGTCGTGTAATGGGGCAGAAATTGCAGTGTTACCCAGCCCCTAGATTAGCATCACAGTTGCAGACCCTTCATAATAGTTCTTTACAAATCAAAGTGTCAGCTAATAAGACAAAACAGCCTTTCTATATGAATGCAAACGGCTGGCGGATGAGAAAATCCAGATACAATAGCCATATTCATCAGAACCGCAATTTTATAGGAGTCACCTGCCAGCAGAAATGGCATCATGCAGTACTTGGTCAGTACATGCTAGAGAACGACTATTTCTAGCACAAAGATTTAATGCAAAATTACCTGCTGATACCCACTGCTTATCAAAACTATGCCTGAAACAAAATACCAGGCTGACAGTAGTTAAAAACTAAATCTTCAGACAAAATGGTTTCTGCTAATATTTCTCCAGAGATGTAGGGTTAACAATAGATTCATTGCAAGTTTGTAAAATGTCGGTGCTTATGCCTGAGCTTTGCACTAACTCTATTGCACCCTTGCTTATGTGCACTTCTCATGTCTTTTTTATTTAATTTTACATATAAATGGTAGTAAGAGCTATGTCCTGACGAAAGGTTATTTAAACAACCCAGCTGAACGCATAACTTTGATGCTATCTCCTGCCCAGAGCTTTTATCGTAGTTAATCCAGCATTTGAACTATGCTGGTCAAACACTGAAGAAAACAGTACTTCATTATTATTACCTATACATAGAAAGAAGTTCGCTCATTCTGAGCTTAGAACTAGCCAGACACTAGCTGGGTCCAGTCCAGAGGTCAGGCAATCACACTAGTGAAGTATTTTGGTTAACTCAGCTCCGCAACAGAGCACACTAATTCCTCCACCACCAACTTAGCAAGTTTCCAGACCGGGAGGGTTCATACCTGTCCACATCAGCATGTGTTTGGAGGAAGTTTGTATTTGTATTCACATAAATATTTTCTAAGTGTCCACAACCAATCATCATCATCATTTAATTAGCCAAGCACCCACTATCTATTAGCAAGACCCCTGCTGCTGGCCAACAGGATGACTAAGCCTTCATGCCCATGTGCATGCTTGGGATTCTGCCCAGGCACATCAGAGTTTATCATCGCAGCCTCATTTCCAAATACCTGCTTAAAATGACTAAACTACTGCTGCTTAAAATGACTAACATTACAAGTCAGTTTACAGCAATGCAGCTCAATTAGCCATCGCATTTTGTCACTTCCTGAGAGTACTTAATGTGAGTCATTAAATGTGAGTCTTTCATTACGTCATTATCTCGCATGCGTGAGTCAGTGCATCGGTCACAGTTTCTCCTGACTTCTTCACGCATCTTGCAGCAACACCTCCCAGCACAGTCGAACATCTGCAACGTTCACTTTATTTTATGTACTTTTGCATGGGAGAAACTGGCACAGTTCTCTTCACCGATCCTCCATACACAGTCTGCCTGCCCACCACACTTCAAAAACTTTTAAAAAGCCATTTTAAAACCTTAACTGTGTATGTTCAAAATGTCACGTTACTTAGTACACAGACATTGAAACAACAGACCATCATAGCTCAGCTTATCCCTTCTTAGTGTATTTACTATTTTAATGTTGACTATTTCCTTTATCTGGCAATAACACTCTTTGGAATCTATTATTAGCAGTGGGATTCCCAACCTATGACAACACAGAATAATGCTAAATTTATCCCGCCCAAAGTGGCGTCACTTTCTCCTCATACCTCTCTAACTTCAGTCACAGCAGAGCAGGATAACAATCTGAAGAATACAAATTAAGGAATAGAAAACATAAAATGCATGCACCCAGCATGTATTTTTAAAATAAATGCTGTACAAGAAATGCGACATCTGGCCCACAATAAATACAATATAGAGATGTGTCTGATAGACAACGTAGGGCAGTACTTCGCATTTCCTAGCGATGAAGTGTATTTAACAGTTTTACAGGTGATTTTGTTAACTTCACTACGTTTTATTTCTTTTTCTTGTTCCAGGTACACATTTAACTTGCCATATACTTCCTTTTCCTAAATAGGAGTTTTAACAGTATCTCAGTCGCATGTTTCTTGTCAGGTCTGAGTGACAGCTTTACTGGTCTCAGAGTACTTTACTACAATCTACAACTGCGGTTTTGCTAATCTGTCCCAGAAAGTGGTCACTGTGTTTTCATAAATCTAAAAACTATAAGGCGCAATAGCAAAAAGAAGCAACAAAGCTTCCTGAAAGCTTTAAGGCAGGAACTAGACTTTGAAAGGTAACAGTTTTATACCTATGTTTCAGAATATACTTCCTTAGGCAGCATGGGAGTACACAATCTCAACCGTTCTGATGTGCTCTGCAGGTGTTAGAAGGGATTTTTAATGGACTGAAACACCTGAAATCCCTAGACTTCTTGCATCAAGTCAAAACTTCAGTAGAGTGGGTTTAGCCTTTCATTCTTTTGAGGTAATACTGTAGGCAAACATGACTTACATGCTATGATGATATTGTAGGTATCTGGTGTCAGCACCTTGGTTCCATGTCAAAACCACAAAATCACACACTGCAGAGGACGGGCTTGCATTTGTATTCTTAGCCCAATGTGAGACTGCTCTGCCCTGGATAACCTCCAGGTATCCACCTGAGGACACTGCAGCCACCAAACCCTTTGCCTTGGGAGAGACTAAGGAAACGACGCCTTGCTGCTGCAGTAACAATGCTAGCAAAACCTGCCGCAGTCGAGGCAGCTCCCGGGACAGAGAGGTGTTTTGGGGCGTGAAAGGGTTGCCTCTAACCATGCTTCTGGAGATCTGGTTTTACTCCTTTGCGGCAGGCTGCGCACTTCGGAGCGGCGCGGCGAGTGCAAGCCTTCTCCTCGGGCGCCACCACACCGGCCTGCCTGGCTCCTCCACCGCGTCGCAGGCAAGGCCAGAGACGGG
>NW_010405292.1:39632-40540 GCF_000710305.1 Buceros rhinoceros silvestris | reverse complement strand
TAATTAAGCTGTGTTTCTTTATGAATATTGTACTGCAGAGCAGATAATCCCTGCTGATTCTCAGCTTTATGAGTTTAAATAATGGGCATCCTGAAGTAAAATCTCCTGTGAACTTGAGGCCAGTCTTCCCGTGACAGTAAAAAATAATCCTTTATTCATGTACTTGTATAGACATACAGATATTTACACACACTTAAGTAAAATTAAGTTACCATTGTAATGTCTCGTTAATTTTTTGTAGCCTCAGCCTCTGCTCTGAATACGTGGAAAAGTGAGTTGAGCACGTGTGTTTAACAGCCTCAAAGGCAAAGATGCAGGAGGTAGAACCTGCTCTTGGTCCTTTTCCTGAAGTGAAGCAGGAGCTGTTGTAATGCAAGTGTCCTCTCAGGGCTGCTAAAGGCTCCAGAAAGTGTTCTGAGGCAGAAATCCCAGTGGGAATCCTCCAGGACAGAGCACATGGACTCGTGGTGCCTGGGAGCGGAGTAAGCAGTTTGGTGACGCTGCTTCTGCTGGAGCAGCAAACAGAATGGTCCCCCTGACCCACCTCTGGGGGTGAGGTCCCCACCTTCTGCAGGCGTTCGCCTCTGAAGAGTCTGGTGGATGGTTGTGTCCAGGCGTAGTTCTTTAAGCTCTGGAAGTTCCAGCCTTTGGTTGAACTGGGTGTTATTAAAGCTAAAGCAGTCAAATTCCGCTGTTACTCTGAAGTTAGTTATGTGTGCACCAGTCCCATGCGTTTGGAACGTCTGGTCTCACGTAGAGCCTGAAGCAGTCTGTAAACCTCTGATTTTCCTTCCCATTCATTTGTGAGTGCAGTATTTACTTTGACCACGATGTGTGTGTCTTCTCAGCAGCAAGAGAGAAAATAGCTTTGTTTGGTGTCACACAAAACATGGAAACCCAGGAGTAGG
>NW_010405292.1:30320-39557 GCF_000710305.1 Buceros rhinoceros silvestris | reverse complement strand
GAGGGAAAGGGGAAGTGAACCGAAACCGGGCTAACACCTTGTCTTACTGCTGGGGGTGCCTCAGTGCAGGGGAGGTGGAATACAAACCTCTTTCTGCTCCAAGAGCATGGTTACATTCTGGGGCAGAAGAGAAATATGACTAGAGGTAATTCCTTGTAGTCTATTAAGAATATGAAGCGTCTTTTAAAAGGGAAGACAAGAACGTTGTTACTGCTGCGGCATAAAGCAGTGCTGGGCCTATATAGTGAACACTGTTCTACTTCATCTCTGAAAGCAGACGGTGGAACAAGAAAAGGGACGGTAGAAGGTGGTAAAGGTCCATCCTAACTGTGAGTGATGCCTGTGCAACAAACAGCCAGTGTCTGGATTCTTCTGCTTAGAAAAGAGATGGTGTCTGAGGGTTGTTCGCATCCTGTCTGATACAGAGGTGGGTGGAGGTGGGAGGAAGCACAAATGGAACTTGCCAGTTGTGAGTCTAAAAGCAGAGGAGAGGTGATGAGGAGCTGTGGTTTTGGTCTGGCATGGAGTGGTCATTATGTTTCTATTGAAAATCAACAAAGTTGGCACCCCTGCAAAGTTCCACGAGTGCCGAGTGGAATTTGACAGGTTTCTTGATCTTGCAGAAGAACCCTAGAGAAGGTGGGACTCAGTACTGCAATTTTAACCCCAACCTTTAAAACAAAAACCAGAAATTTTTTTCAGGATAATTAAAGCATAACACCTCTGAACCTAATTAGGAATATTTTGAAGTTTTCTGTGAAATTCGGAGGTCTTTGATTTCTAGCTTTACAGAAGCAGTGAGAAGCATTGTCTAGATCTCGGCTTCCAGGAAGTCGAGGTGTCTCTGCTGGCAAGTGAGACTTTTCTGCTGCAAGGACCTTCTGGAGAACCTTGTTTTTCTGTGTTTGGTGGCGATGAGAGGGGGGGAAGGAAGCAGCAGCAGATCAGTGTTTAATTAAACACCACTGTCCTAAAGCTTCAGCTCTTCAGATGAACTTCATCTTGGAGGCTCTCAAAGGTGGATGGCAGGAGTGTAAGGGAAGAAATACACAATTGTTTGGCCAGTCTGTAGAGTCTGGACCATCCAGCATTAGAAAACCTCAAATGAAATGCAGTTTATTGTATTTCCTGGGTAGAGTAAAACAAATTCACAGTTACTTCAGTTTGGAAAAGCTGTTTTTCTGCTGCCTGCAGCAGTTTTGATCCTTACCTCCCACCTTTTGGTTTGTCCAAGTCCAATAACATTCTGCGTGTTCTGTGTTGCTGGTCATTCCTGTGCAAAGCTGTGACCCACCCCCGTCCATCTTTGCTCCTCTGGAGTGGTTGCTCATGCTAGACCTTTCCTGGTTACGTGTATGCTGATTGCCTTAGCCACCCCTCTTGGTCTGACCCGTGCTTGGCTACTCAGCTCACTTGATATGCACATGTGGATCTGGATGCCCAGAAGCACAAAGAGCATTCACAGATGGAACAACAAAATGAGCCAGGGTCCCTCAGGGTGGAAGAGGCAGATGTGGAGGAGGTTTGCTGGAGATGATAAAATCATGGATGTGGTAGAGAGAGGGTGGATAGGGATTGATCTTTCCATATTTCTCAGGGGTCTGATTGTTCCATGTCTCTCAGGGGTCTGATAGGAGGAAGGAGATGTAGGGAATCCCAGAGGTGATGGGCTCGGGAATTCTTGCTGCATAGCGTCGTGATTGTCAGAAGTTTACAGGCTGCAAAGAGACAAAGATGCAGGCTCGTGGCGGAAGAGCCGTCGATGGGTACTGAACACAGCTAATCCCTGGCTCGGGAAGTCTCAGCACCACAAACCTTTGGAAAAAAACTCTTGGGAAACTTTTTTTGCTTGCCTCATCCCTTTATTCTTCCCAGCATATCTGCTTTGGGTTGCTTTTGGAGATGTGGTACTGCACTGGCCAGCTGAGTTTGGCCCAGGGGCGCTCTCTAGTTCTCTCAGCAGAACTTTGCAATAAAACAATTAAGGCTTTTAAGCATGACCAAGCATGTTCCTTCTTCTAAATCCCTCTTCAGCATTTTTATCTGAGTTCTTTTTATGACTCGCATCCAACAAACATGATCGGGGTTATGGAAATCTTCCTGTCCAGAGCTGATGTTCTGTAGACGTGTAAGAACTTTCTTCTGCCGACAGTGTGAAGGACTGAAAGGTTTAGATGCAGGTTGCTGCTGTCCTTTTTGTAGCCACACAGTGCCTGGTTACTGCAGGCTTGGGCTTGGGACCACTTCAGCATAGTGTCAGCATGTGGCCTGTGCTATAGGGTTGCTCTGTGCGTATAGAGCATCTCTCTGTGTGTGCACTTATCCCCAGCATCGCTGGTCCGTGGAGTTTTGAGGAATACCCGGTGTTTAGAAGCAGCTCATCACAAAATGTGAAGGACAAAAATGGATGAAAAAAACCAGCTGTAATTGCCGCAACTTTTCCAGTTATCTACTGGTTTGTTTCTGCCCTCTTCACTCTGTTTGCCTGTGGAATGTTTGCCTGGCCCAGAAAGACCGTTTCCTCAGTGTTTGCCCCCTCACAGGTAATAGCAGGAAAGAATCGGCAAGGAAAGCTTGGGGATCTAATAGTAACATCTGGTTTTTGGTGAGCTGTTCACCTAATGAACGTGTCAAATAATTTTCTCCCTTCAAGAAAGGCAAGAGACTTGAAGGCAGACCCAAGACAGCACTCCTTAGGACATAGTTTTCCTGAGACCATACCTGAAAAATCTGTGCAAGAGAATTCCTGAGCTATGGGTTAACCAGGCTTTGATGATGTGTCCCCACAGTGCTTTGTAGTCATGGAGAAACCAGTTTACTCATTCAGATCTCATTTCATGGACGCTGCAGAACAGATAATTGGCTCATTTGCTTTGCAGAGAGCATGAAGGGTAATGGCAGCTCCTTGAAAATGTTGAAAGTGCCTGTAAACTCCTGAGCTGTGAGTGATGTGCGATAGTGTTCTACGACCGTGGTTCATGCAGCTTGAACAACCACTTAAAAAGCTCACCTGCTGTCACCTGCAAGGCAATAAAGTGTCTGCAGAGAAAGAGGTGGATGTCCTGGGAGTGCCGCGATGGTAAATGTACGTGTTACCAGACAGCAGCACAATGAGTTGAGCCCTTAGTACGCAGTGTTAGTCTCGTCCCCCACTTCAGCTCTGCCTTTCGTCCGCTCCTCAGCCCCGTCTGTGCCGCTTGCGCAGCTCTCGACAGGTGGTGGAGAATGGGAGCGTCTGGCGCTGACATGTGTTTTTTCTGCTGGTTGGTAGCATGTCTCCATGCCTGCTGTGGAAGCGCAGTAGGAGGCCCCTCTCGTGGATGTAGCTGCAATCTGTGGGCTCAGGTAGGTAGTTTTTGGGAGAAATGGTGGTTACGGTATCTCCGGTATCACTCTACCTTTCTGCTCTGGTGTGGGGCAAGTTCCCCGGGACTGGCTCCGGCTTTGCAGAAGAAGGAGATTGGTTGGGAAGCAGAAGCTGGGGAAGGTGGAATGAAGGACCCGTGTGCTGAAAGCCCAAGGACAAGAAGATCTGATATTATCATGATTATTTTTCTGGTGCCGCAGCAGATTCAAGTGGTATTGTCCCTTACGTCTTGATAAAATAGTCTCTATGAAAACTAGTGTAAAAGATGAAATAACTACTGCACCTCCTGTAGTGTGTCTGCTGTGGAATTTAGAGAGGCGCTGACACTGAAATCCAGCTCATTCCTTGTGCAGTAACTGTTCTTCAAGAGGACATGCATGGTTTACGTGATGAGGAAATGCAGCAAATAGTAGTAGTTCCAAAAGCTCTTAAGCTTGGGCAGCAGATGAGGAGAGCTGAGTATGTGTTGCGAGATTTTCACCAGAGAGTAATTAATGGACAACTGCTGAGGGAAGCTGTTAATCAGAGGGGTGGATGAAGTGCCAGGCCAAGACTCTCTCTTCCTCAGTTGACATTTAAGCCTAATGCAATCTGGCCTGCCATGCTGCGTGAGGGTGAGCTGACTAACTCCCTTAGCGTTCCATTCCAGTGCCATCGTGGAGTAATTGTTTGGTAGTTTTGGTTTTTCTTTTGCCTAATGCAATCTGGCCTGCCATGCTGCGTGAGGGTGAGCTGACTAACTCCCTTAGCGTTCCATTCCAGTGCCATCGTGGAGTAATTGTTTGGTAGTTTTGGTTTTTTTTTTTTTTTTTTTTTTTTAGACATTAGAAATCATATTTAATGAGCTGGTGAATCTGGGAGCAAAAGGATAATATAATATAGTAATTAGAAGTGAAATTTTACACTGATACTGAATTAAGCTGTGAGTCTTTTGCTGGAGTTGACTGAAATTTAGCCTCCACCTTTTAGGACTCCATAGTGGAGTAAGCCCTAAGAGCTGCTGAGTTGTCCCTGAGCCTCCTTACCTTGGGATGTGAGCTCCTCTGTGTCGCTGTCACTTCTTTAAGCTGTTTTCCTAAGAGAGGGAGGCCTGGGTGACCAAACTATACGGGGTTTTTCTTTCCACCTCTATTACACTTAAGACCTTTGCTTCCCTGACACATAGGATCTGACCTTGGGCATCGGGTTTAGAAGTGCCAAGGGTTGGGCGCCAAGAAAACCTCCTGGAGCAGGGTGGCATTCTTCACATGACGTTGCTGTATGTACGTGTGCAGCTCTGGGTTTCACAAACTTAGGATTAGCAACTAAAATGTGTAGAATTACAGCTTCCTGTTGTGTGCACCTCCTCAAAAAATTTAACGTGCCTCAAGCGCGTATCTCTGCTGTGGAGTATGAAGAGGTGTCTTTCTGCTGGGCTTTTCATTTACCAAATATAATCAAACTGTTTGAGTTGAGGGATAAGATCATGTTGTTCACAGTGAGTTGCTCTTGTAACCGAAATTCTAGCACAAACAGTGTTTGCCTTTTTTGTCTTCAGAATGATTGAGGAGAGTGGGAAGAGGAGGAGGACAATGGCAGAGAAGAGACAGCTGTTCATGGAAATGAGTAAGTAACAAGTCTGGAGGCATAATGTCATTTATTCTTCACCGAGAGCTTTGCTTTGCTAGTTTTACCAGATCGTTTACATCTTGTTTCCACAAGACCATTGCCTCATCTAGTGCAAAGCATCCTGGTGCTCCTGGGTGCTGGTCAGGAGGAGAATACAAGAGGTGGGTCACAATTGCCTGGAGAAGATTGTACGTTCGCATGACATCATGTTGTTGTACTTTCCTCCGGGAACACGGGACTGAATGGCGTTCTTTGGTTGTGCAAGCGAGTCCTGTAGTTGCAGGTACAGGCTGACGAAGGTCTGTCTTAAAGCAGGGGTCTATTGGTGCCGGTTTGGTGAAGGAATTGCAGAGGAGTGTTCTCACTGTGCTTACAAGAATCTTACAATTTCAGGAGCAGTTCCATTCCTGGCTCATTTCTATCTGCTTCCTCTTGTGTGAGGCGGGTCTCGGATAGTGCTTCTCCCCACTCCCCCAGTTTGCTTTGTGCCTGAGTTTATAGGCATGGCCCTTTGTGGCTCTTGCGACACATGGCACAAGCTCACTCCTGCAGTCTCCCTGCTGTCAGCCTCATCTCCTATTCTTCTCTGCCTCTCTTCAGCTTTACTTGAGCCGAGGTGACCGAACTGTGTGTGGTATCCTGGATGGAATCTCCTTAGAACCTTTAAAAACAACTGTAGGGCTTCTCCTCTAGAGGTGCTTTGATGGGTGCCACAGAGTATCGCATTTGTCTCATCACTTTGAAGTGCTGCAGTTGTCTCGTAATCATTTAGTGCAGAAATGGACATGCGAGTTGTTAGCTTTGGCTAGACAATTGAGAATACTCAAAATTCTTCTGATGATCTCGACACGATGTGTCTCTTTTTGCAGCTGGAGGGTCTTGCTGGTCACTCCCAGTGAAAGTGCTGGTGTGTAGATAGTCCCAACAGCCTTTCACTTTGGCATGTCAGTGTGAGGAATTGAAGGTCTTCAAGCCTCACCCATCCTGCGATGAAGTATTTCACTACAAAGTGACCACAGAACTGTTTCCTTTCTAGGTGAGCTCCATCCACAGAGTGGATGTGCCATGTGTGAAGTCGCTGCTTTCAGAGACCGTTTGCTGCAGTGTTTAGACAGTGGCTCCTGTGAGACAAGAACAGACCTTGGCATTCACCCACACTGGACATGCTACCCCAGAGTGCCTGTGGTGGTTTTGTAGAACTTAGGGAGCTGTCTGACAGGCAAGAGTTCTGTCTAAGCTCTTCCAGTTTCTCTACCTGCAGAATACGTAGGGACTCAGACTTTTCTCAGGCCATTGGCTGCATTCAAGGCAATGGGCACCAGTGAAGCACGGCAAATTCCATCTGAACGTGAGAAAAACCAGTTTTCTGTCAGGGTGTCTGAGCACTGGGAGAAGTTGGTGAGTGAAGTTGTGGAGTCTGTGTCTTGGCAGATGCTCAGAACTTGAGTGAACAGAGTCCTGGGCAAAGAGCAGTGGCCGACCCTGCTTGAGCAGGGAGGTTGGGCCGGATCATCTCCCCAGTGCCGACCTCAACCGTCCTGTGACTCTGAGCTGTACAGACTGGCTGGAGAACACTTCCTGTTTTATCTTCAGACAGTTCAGAGGAAGGACCTTGTGGAAGCTTTCGTGGTAGTGTGACACAGGAGGACAAAGAGAACGTGGCTGATGATTTCTTGGTTTCGTTTTTGCATGTAGCTGTTAAATGACCCTTTAGGTATATAAAAATATACATACGTGTATGTTTTACATCCATTTTACATACGTGTGTGTTTTACATTCACTTCTATACATATATTTTATGTAGACAAAGCATTTTGTGAGGACTTGGGGTCTGTGGAAGCACTTTCTGTGGGTTGAAAGGTAGAACTGTGTCCCCTGACTGAGCGTTTTGAAAGAACATTGCATGGAAAATACCAAAGGAGCTGTTCTGAGGCAGGCTTGGATCTGAACGGCCCAGCTTGTGTTCCCTGACCAGGTACTCCCCTGGAATACACTGGGGACTGGTTTTCTAAAGGAGGTGCTGTGAAATCATGCCCTTGAGTTTGCTGCCCGTGGTGTCAAGCAGAACGCTACTCAGAGGGTGGCCAGTCTCGGGCCGCTCATGGGTGACCTGTGACAGGGAGCCTCAAAGTGGTAAACTGTCAGCCTCGGAGTCTTCTCGCTGCGTGTTCTTTGTAGAAATAATCCCTGTACGTCCCTTGTGAGACAGCACGCAGATCTCTGAGACCAAGCAGGTGCTTGGGGGTTGTGTTTGTGAACTGGTGGTGAAATATCTGAAGGATGAGAGCACTGCCTTAGCCAGGCAGCTGTGGGTGCGCGCACCGAGGTGGTCCAGACGAGGTGTTTGCAGATCGGTTTCTGGATTCAGGATGGAGATCCCCCCATACAGTGCTCAGGTAGGTTCTCCAGGAGGATGTGATTTGGGTTTGAAGTGTCTTCGAGCAGTCCGGAGGCTCTCAGTCACGGTCGTCCCTGTTTCTCAGGTCTCTGCTCACCTAAGCTCTGGCCCTTGAGAGGGCTGAAAGGCTGCAGCCCATGTTGCTTTTAAGCGTTCCTGTGAGAACCCTGGAGGCACAGGAGCCACGCGTCTCTGTACCATCGCCCAAGCGCAGCTGGGTTCTTTCAGACTGCACCTGAGACCTGTACTGGCTGGGGGACGTAGCTGCCAGCACCGTTGTGAGCCACTGACAGGGCGTTTTGGTTTAGGATTAAACTTAGGATCCAGACTAGACTTGTTGGCTGCTTCCAAGTTGATCAACACGGGCCTTTAAACCAGTGTCGTTTATTATCTCCACGTCACTTATCTTCTCATCTGCTGCATGTCGGAGGTGCACAGGTCTGTCTGGCAGAGGGGTCTCGGGTTTGTAAGGGTCGGAGTAGTCGCTGGCACTGGGAGATGTGGGCCAGACTGGTGATGGATAGTCGCAGCCAGCTGTTCCATGATGGGGCGCTGTGTGACAGCAGAACGCTTACACAGCTTCAAGTCAGAGGTGGCTGGTGAAGATCAGACTTCTTTTCTTCTCTGCTTTTTCTTCTTCTTCGTACCTGATCCAATCTCTTTGGGAGACCAAAAGCAGCTGCTGGTGAGGCCCCAGTGCAGGGCTGGGGTAGGAGCACAGACGTCCCTCTCTTCCTCTCTCAGCTTTCGTGTGCATGTCTTCCAGCATCGGTGCAATCCTCTTCCTTCCCCACCCACCGCTTGGTTCTTGCTTCTCTTGAAGGAACTCATGCCGGTCTCTAACTTAGGTCAGCTTATGATAGTGCTGAAAATTGCTTTACTGCGAGACACCCGATGAGAATCTTTGTCATGTTCCTGTGGCAAAGACGGTGTCAGTGAAGAAACCCTCATGCCATGTGTGAAGTAATTCTCTCAGACAAGCTGAATGTTATCGAGGAAAGAAAAACACCAACTTTTTTTTATTCATAGGAGCACAGAATTTTGATGTCATCAGACTTTCAACGTATCGAACAGCCTGTAAACTGCGGTTTGTACAAAAAAGATGTAATCGTAAGTTATAATTACTCTTTGTCTTCAAAAATTTCTCATGCATGATTGTTTCAAGTATTCTACCCATGTGAATTCTAAGTAGAACAAGAGCAAGCAAACATTTTATCAACCAATGGGAGCTGGTGATTAAACTAAACAGAGATTAAATACGTAATTAAAGAGACAGCGATCTTTGTCCGATACTCTCTAATATCTTCAGTTTTACTCTTTAAGGTTTCAAATACTTAAAATACGTGGGCCACCCCAGTGTGTTTCGGTTGCCCTGAGTGGGCGGTCTCAAGCACTCTGAGCTCCTGTTTCATCACAGGGTACCTCAAACCACTGACGGGGAGGCACAGCCACAGCTTTGGCCTGACGGCACAGTCACCAGCCTGGAATGTCTGGGGCTGATGGTGGTGGGGTGTGTGAAATGCAGCAACTGCAGGGAATTCTGTAATGGCACTAGTCAGTGTAAGGTCTCTCATTCTCTTCCTTCAAGCTTGGAGAGCTCTCCAAAGCACAGTCCGAGGGTGGAGAGGTGACACTACTCTGCGTTCTGGTACCAGTGTTGAACTGGGCTCAGACCAGTGTGCACAGGAGTAGCTCCCTCCTCCCAGCAAAGTGGAACTGGTGTGTGTGGTGTGGAAGAGGGCAGGAAAGAGGCCCAGGAGCCCTGCAGAGGACACGTGCCACCGCACAGTGTAGACCCACAAGCGTGTGTCTCGGGGCTGGTGTGACAGCCCCTGCGGTGCTCTCGTGTGATGGCTGCCTACAG
>NW_010405292.1:14597-30209 GCF_000710305.1 Buceros rhinoceros silvestris | reverse complement strand
GCGTTAGCTCCTGTCTGTAGCTCTTGGTCTGAATTAACGATCTAGAGGGGTGTTAAGAAGTGCTGATTATTGTACGTTGCAGACGTTGGGCCTGATTAGCTGATGCCACACGTATGCCTGGAGTCACACCTCATCACACCTGTACTTATAGATGTGTGTTTCTGGTCCGTGTCCGGACACGGGCTTGTCCAGGGGCACGTGCCTGGTGTCAGCAGGTAGCTTGACCTGTATCGCTGTGTGGGGTTCAGGTGAGAAATGCAAAGACAAGTTTTATGTGAGAAATATTGAGGATCCCACTCATACTGCAGGCCCCGTTTGGTGAGTTCAGGAAGGTAACAAAAGCTGGGAAGTTGGCAAGTCAGTCTGGCCGTTGTAACCACTGGATCCCCCAGTTTGGGCTGGTGGGTTCCCACTCCCTCCTGCTCATGCAAACCTTTGGAAGAGCTAACACAGCATTTAATGTGGTTCTGCAGATCACATACAGGAGCTTTGGAAAGCTTTGTCTCTACCTTGTTAACGCTCCTGAGATATGCGCTGAGATACGCAGGGTGATTTTGGGAAAGGCTTTGGAGCTCTAGACCTGTGTTTACACAGCAGTGTGCCCTGGACTCGGGAACTGGATCAGCTGGAAACAGTCACAGTTAAACTGGAACAACGAGTTCCTCCTTCAATAACTGCTAGTCAGCATGAGGATGTGCAAAATTACTGTAACCAGTTTTTGTCTTAGATGTAGAATGTGGCCGATGTCTGTCTTGAGTGAAAACACCGAATGCGCACTGCATGATGGGGGGAGATCGCGTTTCTCCTTGGTATCAGAGCAGCCAGGTGTTGAAGGGTGGAATAAAGGGCACACAGGATGTCTGGGTGCTGCTCGGGTCCTTTAGACGAGCTGACACCAACTATGAGTGTGAGCACCCTGAGTCTGTCTCTCACTTTGAACGCAAATAAGTAACTGTTCATTCCACAGTAGAAGCTAACATAGCGTTCCAAATCTGTACCGTGAAAGTGAGCTTGCATGCCTTACAGAAGAGACGTTAATTATTTTTCCTTTGTTTTTAGTTCATCTTGTTGATATCTGGAATATGATTGAAGCCTTCCGAGATAATGGCCTTAACACTTTGGATCATAACACAGAGATCAACGTGTCCCGACTAGAAACAATCATTTCATCCATCTACTACCAGCTAAACAAACGCCTTCCTTCTACTCACCAGATCAGTGTAGAGCAATCCATCAGCCTCCTCCTCAACTTCATGATAGCAGCATATGACAGGCTAGTAACTCCTCTAGTTCTATCCTTAAACTAATTTTCTCTTTGAGTTCAGTGAATGCAGCCGATAACTGCATGGGTCTCTGGCAGACTGTCTGCATGCTGTTTCTCAGGGCTGGGGAATGCTATGTGGCACATACACGGATGTATATTTAATGTCATGGTAGTGCCTGCAGAGGTGTACATAGCCACAGCAGTGGTGTTTTGTCTCAAAAATTGCTTTCCTAAGCTGGGTTAGTGCCTTCTGGAAGTCAAACTGCTGTAAGCCGTGTGTCTGAACTACAGGTGAAGAGAAACTGTGTTCTGCAGCCGGCGACGGAACCTAACGTTAACCTCGGGGTGGTTGTACTGGTTTAGAGAGCGGACATGTTTCACTGAACCTGTTTTATCACACTACCCTGATCTGCCAGTCAGCTGATGTCCCAGTCCAACGTGCTGTGACCCCAGAACAGCTCATACCCTTCTCTTGGCTGGCAGCAGCTTGGTTCCTCATCCTGGTGCTGTCTTCCCATTCCTTGTGTCCGGTTCTGCCAGTGTCTTTCACAGCCTCTTCCTTCAGGGTTCGGGCTGCTGATCTGCTGGGGTAGAGGGGACTGAGGGTTCTCCAAGTAGCAACTGTAAATCTTGCCCTGTGGTTTAGCGCTGCTTCCTTTTTGTCTGATCTTTCTCGCAGTCAGCTCTTCCTTCAGTCTGTCTGCTGCTTTTGCCCTCCCCTGGCAGCAGAGAACGGCTCGTGGCTGTTCCAGAGGTGATCTGCAGCACTGAATGTGCCCAATAGTTGTTCTGTTTGTTAATGCCCAGCCTTTGATCCTTTCCTAATGTGACAACTTATGGTCACCAAAGAGAAGGTAGGTTTCCTCCTCAAAAATCCAAGACTTCAGAACAATTCCTGACTTGCTAAGGATGGCTGAAAACAGCACAAAGCTCAGAGCAGAACGACTGCTCTGACTACCGACCCAAACGTGTTTTTCTGTTTAGTTCTGATTTGGTTTGAGTTGTGAGACGAGTCATAAGGATTAGTTGATGGTTTTAGTGATTCTGAAACAAATTGACTAGAAAATACAGCATTTAAAAATAGAAATGGTTGTGGTTTGGGGAGCATCAGCATTGCACCAGTTACAGGAAGCAAAGGTTTGACTGTTGTTTCCCCATGGAAGTGCTTAAGTTAGAACTCAAGTATGAAGAATGCGCACCGTGAGCACGTCACTGGGGCCCACGGAACGGCACAGCTGGTGGTGCAGAAACGATGGCTCCTGCCACATCAGTGGGGAGTTGTGAGGAGGAGTGGCTGGGGTAGGATATTCTTCACTGCTCTCTCCCAGAGCCGCAGCTCTGGGTGTTTGACAGCATGTCCCTGGTCTCTTTTTTCCCAAGAGCCTCTCAGGGCTTTCCAGAGTCCCTGACCCGTTACTGGCACCACAGAGTAATGGCTCATCCCTCACCCCATTTGCCTGTTTCAGAGCAGTCAGGTTTTTATTTCATCCCCTCTAGAAGTCACATTTAATTTGACAGTGGGTTTAGTTGCTCCAACTTCTTCTCTTTAAAGTCGTAGCTATCAAACCACATGGTGTGGTGTAATAAAGCAGCAAGCAGTGAGGGGGAGGGAGAGGATGCCCAGCAAACAAGTGAGGAAGTTAGCTGGTGAGCAAAGTGTGATGAGATAGGAAGAACCTCGCAGTCAGCACAGCAGAGCTGGAAGGGGCTCCCTTGGGGCTTGTGCAGATCAGCAGCTTGCACAAAGCGCTCTGCCTGCCCCGGGAAGCCAGTGTGTCTGGAGCCTCTCCAAAGTGGCTGTACACCGTGGTGGGCAGTGTGGGGAGCAAGCAGAAGAGGACCTGATGGGAGAGCCAAGGCAACTGGAAGCTGCAGTGGGCTCTTTGGTGGGGACAGACGAGGAGGGGGAGTTGTCCTGTATGTGAGAGAGCGGCTGGAGTGTGCAGGGCTCTGCCTGGGGACGAGAGATGAGGCAGCTCGAGTCAGGATAGTGGGCAGACTGGCACAGACATCACTGCTGTGGGCAGCTGCTGCAGCCACCTGGTTCGGGAGACGTAGAGGAGGAGGCGGCTCTGCCCAGGCGGCTGGAAGAAGCCACATGTGCACAGGCCCAGTCTCTTTAAAACAAGGCCCCTGCTCTTCTACCAGCCCTGAGAACTCCTGATCGCTACGTGAGTTTCAAAATCACAGTGAAAGTTCTGCCCTTTTCTCTTTGACGGGGAATTCAGCAGATCGAACAGCATCGGGACAACAGTCGATTTGGGCACCTTGCTTAACAACCTCTGCCTCTGCCAGGGGGCAGGGAGGACTTGGGGCTTTTCTTGGTTACTAAACAGAGGGCAGCAGCAGCTGCCTGGTACCTGAAGGTGCCCTAAGATCCCTTTGCAAGGAAGAGTTTGTGTCCCTGAGGAGATACTAATGGCTTTAGGCACTTGGCTTTTTTTCTGGAAATAAATTCAAAGCTGAACCCTCTTTTGAGAGAAGACAAGTGTCTATTAAAAAGAACAGGGACTATAACTTCAGGAGATTTGAATTAGCTAGTGAGATTTGCTCAGGTAAATGTGGAGGCTACGGCCTGAAGAGGATGAACTCTCCAGACAGGCACTTTCAGGTGTAGTCAAGTCCCTTTTCCACACACAGGCAGAGCCAGCTCAGTCCTGTGAGAGAGCTGGCTAGGAGAAAAGACAGAAGCAAAATAGGAATAAACATCAAATGTGTCTAGTTTTCTCCTTTTGTTTAATTTCTTCAAACGGCAGCTAAAAGGATGCTGAATATCAACAGCGACAGCCTTTGGATGGCTGCTCCTCTTCCCAGATGTGCCTGCAGCTGCAGCTCTAGCAGAGATGGCCTCTCTTCTGTAGAGGAGTGTTAGACAGAGACAATAGCAGGTTAGATTTGAGGTTCTCATCCGCCTGAGGAAGGCTGAGAGCCTTCCCCTCGCTGTGGAGCGTGCAGTGGTACGAGAAGATAGTATTCGCATATTAATTCTGAATGTGAAAGGGGAAGAAAGTGATTTGGTCACTTCCTGATGTCTCCATCTGATTGCTTGTCTGTCACTGCTGTTAGACCTTGATCCCACTTCCATACCATGAGCCAATATTTACTTTGAACAGTTCTATTCTTAACACTTTCCAAGTGAAGATATTAAACGCGCATCTGGTTTCCACTGAGAAATATTCTGGAGCATTTTACATCTCTTCCAACACTCATCGTGTGTTTTTTCACACCATTGTATTTTCCATGACAACACAAATTATCTGTCCAATACGTTTAATTGCAGTTACCGGAACTTATTTTAACTCTTTTTTTTTTTTTTTTTTCTCTTTCTATATGTGACTTTAACTTTCTGCGTGGTTTATCAGCCGGTTCTGCTGTTGCTGTTTATAGTTATGGGTAATGACTCAGTACAGTTCTGTCTGGCAAGAAGTCGCTCAGAATTCCAGCAGCTTTTACCCACGGTTCCACACATTCCTTTGCCCTGACCCACCGTTCAACCAACTCCATGGTGGATTACGCTGAGACTGCCACGCTATGGCTGTTGTATCTCGCAGTTGTATCTCTCAATGTTGTATCTCGCAGTTCTCTGAGGAAGAGGGAAGTGGGATGCGAGATACCTGGCCCCCAGGCCAACTCTGAGCTGGGAGAAAATGCTGCTGGTACCAGCTGTGCTGCGCTTTAGCCCAGCAAACCTTCTTCTGTGTTTCTGGGGACTTCATTCCCCCCAAATTCCACCCTTCTCTTTCTTCCTGGTGACAGGAATATTCCATGTAGCAGTTTCTACACATCATTCCCTGCTGTATGGGCCTTGTCATGCTTTCCATAAGACACACTCGTTTTCTCTTGACAGCGGTTCCCCAGATGTGCCCTCTGTGCTGGTAGCACAGGACCTTGATTAACTTCGGTTAAAAGAGACTGTTGTTCGCGTTATCCCTGCTCTGTGCGGTGTATTCAGGATGTTGCACAACTTCTCCAGTAGCTGTCAACGCACATACTGTTTTTAGGATGAAACGTGTATCTGAACATCAAGGAGTAAAAACCCAAAGCAAAGGGGAGCAGAGGGGAAAATGAGATGTTTTACAGTGAACGACTGCATCTTAATGAAAATTACTGAACACGTTACTTTTTTATAGGGCAGTTACGGGATGAACATGGTGGTGACTTTATCCGTGCATTGTTCATTCCATGGGAGAATCAGATTTGTGACTGGGCACTTGTTAACCCTTCCAGTCTGTTAAGGTGCTGGTGTGGTCACTGGCTTTCATGTTCTGAGCGATGGTTTGGGCACATGCAGTAGTTAGTGGGGGCTGTTGGTGCGTTTCCTTCCCAGGCCTCACGTGTTTGTCACTGACTGCTCTCTGTCGTCCTTCCTTACCGCGTGGTGTTTTTTTTTCTGCAGCGAGGGCCACGGGAAGCTGACAGTGTTTTCGGTGAAAGCGATGTTAGCGACTATGTGTGGTGGGAAGATCCTGGACAAACTGCGATGTGAGTATTTCCGAGGGGCTCAAATCATTGTATGACATGTTCTGTTTCTGTTGCTGGCCACAGGTTTTGCTGTAGCATGTTCTGAAATGGAACTTTGGGGTGTTTTCTGAGATCTTGGCGCTGCACAGAAGCTCTGCTCGTGTTTTTGTTACCCATGCCATCTGCTGGTCATCAAACACGTACCTAGTCGGCATTACAAGTGCATGTGTTTACTTTGAAATGCTGGGGCACTTCCTTAAATGCCAAACTTCAGCTCTGATTTTTCAGATGGTAAAATCAGTCTTGGTGCCATTTCCCCTGTTTTGAGGGTGTTGGGGGTATTCTGTACATCTCCCACTTCATCCGAGGCGTTCTCTGCATCTTCTCGTTCTCTAATTCTAGGTTCTTACCCTAGAGCTCTTTTTTAGTCTCTTTTCATCAATCCTACCTCCTTTTTTTCCTGTTCCCGTGAGCCTTCAGCTGTGTCAGTAGCTACCCATAACCACTGGGTTTGTCCTTTAGCGGTCATTCCTGCCCTCCTCTCCTGACTGGAAGGTGTGCTGTGTTCCAGGCATGTTTTCCTTTCAGTCCCACCCGCAGCAGCTGGGAGGCTGCTGTCAGTGCCAGATTTGACCGTTCAGGTCTTGTCGCTTCCAGCTCGCCCTCAATTCCCTTTGTCAGGGTATTATCTTAATTATTAGTAAATAATTCCTCCCACTCTCCATGGCTGTCAATCACTGCAAAGAGCGCTTTAGATTTTTCTTTACCATTCAGCTTCTTTATATTTGCTTTAAAACTAACGACCTGGAATACTAGTGTGCTGCATGGAACTGCATGACAAGGTCTGGAAAACACACGTAGCAATACTAAGGCTGCACATGCTTCAGAACCAGGAAATACCATTTTTTAATCTGGTATTAACTATAGTTAAAAATATTAACTCTGATTAAAAGCAAAGCTGCAGGTGACTAAAGATTAGTGTCAGATAAAGGGGACTGATGTTTGTGACCGAGGGTATTTAAGGCTCTTAAGCATTTTTAACATTTAAATTAACATTTAAATGCATCCCCTCTGTAAAATGCTCAAGATCAACTACTAGGGGGAAAAAGAGACTGTATCTCCTCATAAAAGGTTACGTTTTGGATTTGATTAGGATGAGATTTGAGGAGGTGACGGTAGATGAGCAGTTCAGCACTGGCCTGGGACAGAAAATGAACGTTATTGCTGGAATTAGCAAGACGACACTGAAGCCCATCAGGAAAATGGCAGCGTGGCCTTTGAGTGGGAAAGGCAGTTAACTGCTGGGATGAGCCAGTCCAGGAATCAGTCAGCTTCGGATATTTTCAGACAAAGCCCTGGGTATCCTTCTGGGAGTGAGACTAAGCCTCAAGTTACTGGTTCAGAAGGCAGCTAGTGAAGAGGCTTTCCCCTAATGGACACCTCGTAGTGCTGTTGCCCGGGGGAGTCCAGTCCTGAAGCTTAGAGTTCACGTGTTTAACGTGCTGCTCTCTGCCCCTTCCTAAAGGCTGCTTTTCTTTGGAGCATTTGAAGCTTCCTTATTCCTTTTTCTTGTTCTCTTGGCTCCTCTTTCCTTTGCCCCTGTAACTTTCTTCTTCATAAAACTTCTGATGCTCACTCACGTTGAGGGACAGGTTGTGACTGCTGCTTCTTTTGGCCTCGCTATGCTCTGGTTGTCTCGCCTTTCACTTACTCATATCTTATCAGCTGACCTTTAATTTGCACCTGCTTCTGGCATCCTTCCTCTGCTGTCCCTTTTTCTTGGTGCACTTGACTTTGCACGTGGAGCATCATTTTCAAAGACTTTCATGTGACTTTTGACGTGATTTGGACAATAGTGCTTTTGTCTCTCTTTTAATTCAGTGTAAAACTTAGTTCCTCTCCTACCTTTCCAGTACGAGGCTCACTCTGACTTCCCCCCACACGATGTTTCTGGGCTGGCTAGCAGATGAACTGCTGACCGCACCTGTGTAAAGCCTGGTTGTGGTGAGGGGTGTGTTTTGGTGTTCTGTCAGGTATAACATGAGTCAACAGAGAAAGAAAAACATCTTCATCCACAGGATGCAGTGCTGGTCTGTCACAGCTTTGGGTGACACTTTATGCATGTGCACCACCTGCTGTGGACACTCCTCTGTCCCCTCTGCTTAGTTGGAAAGTTCAAGGCTGGAACCATCTCACTGTAACTCTGAAAGGCTCACGGTGCCAGATGCAAGATTAGACACGGCGGCAGAGTCTTGGTGCGTGGTTAACACGATTGTCCAGGAAAAGGGGATTTTGGCTAATCTGGAATTGGGGTTTTAGGAGAACAGAAAACTTGTGCAGGAGGGAAAGGCTTTCTCTGAAGCAGGGCAGGAGTAGGCTGCTGACTTTTCAGACGAGGTCACAGAACAGCTTTCTGTGGAGTGTGGGGGAAGATCTGGGATTTGGGATAGCAGGATCTTGATTCCACCCCCACTCCTACGCTGCCTCAGCTCCATTTCCTCAACTCTGGCTCACCTGGAGATCCTCAAAGTTGTAAATTTTTTTTTTTTCATATCATTTATGTGAGTGAGAGTCACTTGCTCTCTGTACTTGCATATGTGTGGACCCTTTCTTTTTACTTCTGAAACTGTGGTCAGCGGGAGCGTTGTTCAGTCCATAGTGTCCGACAGCACGTACGAGATGTAAATTGCTCAGTGACACCGCTCTGCTGCCGCTGGAAAAGACCATTTCCTGTGAGCTGATAGTCCTTGCAAGGGGTTTCCTTTACGTGGTGTGCAGGGTCGGAGCTGTAAACCCACAGCTATGGACCTGCTGCTATGGACTGTATGATTTTTATTATAGTTTCTTAAGCCTGAGAGATGCTGCATAAAAATGTCAAGTTTTGTGGATTTGGGTGGTTTAATTTTGGCAGTCAAGGAGATCCACTGTGAAGTCATTAGCGCTTCCTTCCATGTCACTTCTGCAAGTTAATTACAAACAGAACTTCAAATAACCCAAGACTCCATCCTGCTCATTTTGAGGGCTGATGTTTCTAATGGCTGGCTCTACCTCCGTGGTGCTCCCCGGCCCTTTGCCTCACTAGCTCCTGTTTTCCTCGCACCATCTGACTCTGATAAACTTTTTGTGCTTTCCAAAGTTCACCCTAAAAACCCATTCAGTAGCGCAGGCTACACACGAGGTTTCACGTAACAAAGGTCCCAAAAGTTCATCTGCTGTAGGTGAATTAGCCTGATTGTGGGATTTGGTTTTGGGAAGGAGTATTTTGGTTTTTGGAGGAGTGGGGGTGAAAGGGGCAGTTAGTTATTTTGATCCTAATCAGTGGACCAAGGTAGTAGTAATAACGTATGGTTTGTTGTGGTAGCTCTCAACACGTGTACGATACGGATCCCTCCAGTGACTCAGATGCTCATCTGTCTGGTAGCTGGTTCTTGGAGCCTCTTGGGTCCTCTGGTCTCTCCAGCCCTTGCCCTCAAGGGTTCTCCCTTGGCCCTCCCAATCTGGCATCCTCTGCAAACTCAACGAGAGTGCCCTCTGGTACTACCTCTCCCAGGTCACTGATAGACATGTCGAGCAGGACATGTCCCAGCAGTACGCTACTTGTTACTGGCCTCCACGTAGAATTTGACCTATTATCCATCACTCCCCATGCATGATGCTCCAAGCAGCTACTCACCCACCTGGTTGTTCAGCCATGCAATCTGTGACATCCCAGGCTGGATGCTGGAATGTTGTCTGGAAATAAAGCGTAAAAAGCTTTGCTCAAGTTGAGATGAAGAATTCCTCCGACGATTCTTCCACTTTGTCCCAGAAAACAATCGAGCTGCTCAGGAGTGGTTTAGCCTCAGTAGGTCCATAGTGACAGATCCCAGACACCTTTTCTTCCATGTCCGCAGGAATGTGCACCAAGAAGATTTGCTCCGCAGTTTTCCCTGAACCGAAGTGGGGCTGACTGGCCTCGATTTCCTTGGATTGTCCTTTTGATCTTAATACCTACTTTGGATTCATGGCAAAAAACTTACACCCCCTGCTCCAGAAAGCACAGTCAAACCAATTAATCTGTTAAATTAAACTTCTTGGGTTTTATTGATATTAAACATAGAATTTAATAAATATTTTACAAATTTGTATGATAAAAATTGACGACTTTGTAGGAATTGGGAGACACAGGACACTCTGTTATCAGGGGCCTGTGGTAGCCCTGAGGTGACCTCAGGAGAAATGACACCGGTGGCCTCGGTTCTGCTTCAGATTTCCTCTCTGAGGGTAATCACAGCGCTTCAAAAGGGCAGGTGACCCTGCTTGTCTCTGTCTTTCCCAATTTCACTGCTCAGTTCCCATGTGGAGGTTCCCTGCAGAAATGAGATCAGCTTTACTTGGGCTATAAACCCCTTTTTAATGACGGCAAGATGCAGTTGGTGGGGTTTGTGGTGGTGTTAATTCACCCTTGATACAGCCTGTTCTGTGCTATCTCCTTGTCCATTTATCTCTGTAGCTTTAATTACTTTCTCTTTACCTCGTTTAAATCTTGCTCAGTTCAGGTTAATAGATTGTGGATACCCAGAAGGTTTCTGTCCTGGTTTAAACACAAATACTGTCACCTTCCAGTCACGTAGTGCCTGTCCCATCGTGACAGGTTCATTATTAGACCTTCAGGTTTTGGGCATCTGCCAGTTCCGAGGCGATTCTGCCCTAGAATGATTCCGAATTCTGGAATTTTGACTCTTATTAATTCAGTTGTTTCCATAGTTTGCAGTTGGGTCATTGTTCCTGACTTTTCTTCCACGTGCAATTTTCAGGTTAAATTGAATTTTTCTGCTTACTTTAATTTTCTGAAATCCAGCACTATCCTGACATCCATTTCTGTCTCCACGTCCCCCCCACCCCGCTCTTATTCCTAATGTAGTTTATAAGATTATTCATGAAGAGCTTCAGACCTTCGCTTCAGTCTTGTTGGTGTAGCCAGATTCCCGATAGCTTCATCACCCTTAACTGGGATATCATGGGCTTCCTTAGGGGCTCCTTGGTTCTGGAGACGGGAGTGATTTCTCTAGTTTACTAGACATAACCCTTTTTTTTTTTTTTTAACAGAGCTAGTTCTGATCACTGAAATGAAGCTCGTTTTCTGTCAGCTTGTCCTTTTGATGTTTAATTACTGACGGTGTCGTAACTAACCCCATGCAGTGACTGTCACTGGAGAATTCTGCTATCTGTCACATCTTGGAAAATTTTAGCTCTTACTAATATTAGTGCAGTTTTATCTGACTCTGCAGGTGCCTCAGAGACCCCCATTGCTGTTTGAGAGACTTGCCTTTTCCAAAGAGATTTTTTGATGCCAGGACTTTATCTGTAGGCAGCTGACCTCGTATTTTTTATAACATCACTTTCTAATCATGCTGTGACATAATTTTCTTACTGTGTTATCTGCAGACCTTCTCCGGTAGTTTTACCTTATGTGAGATGCGAGAGCTTGGAACTCTGGGTTGGTCACATGGAATGGCTGGAGTTGAGCCCTGTGCAGTGAAGCGACAGAGGGGCTCCAGGCCAGGTGGCTCAGGAGATGTCCTCCCATCCTTCCATCCACATGCCTATAGCTGAGAGGGAAAATACCTCCTAAACCACCCTCCTCCCTGCCACCCCGGGAGCACACTCCCTGCCTTTCTCTTTCCAAGTACACACAAGTGCTGAATATCCTACTGAACATCCTGCTCCATCCTCTTTCTCATCTCATCACAAACCTTCTCCTTGTGTAAGGACAGCAGTTCCTATTCTAGCTCTTCACCATGTGCAGCATCACTGATACAAAACGAGACCAGATTTCCCTTCCCTGCATGGCTCGTGTGCTTTAGCCTGGGAGGTGGAGGTTGCTGCACCCCAGCTTCTGCCTGTGGCTGGTGCTCCCTTCTGGTGCTTTTGTTTAGACTTGCCCTGCCATTGACGTGCACCAGATTTACAGAACCACAGACTGTTTTGGGTGGGAAGGGACCTTCCAAGCTCATCCAGTCCAACCCCCTGCAGGGAGCAGGGACATCTGCAACTAGAGCAGGTTGAGCAGAGCCCCAACACCCAACCTGACCTCCAGTGGTGCCAGGGATGGGGCTTCTCCCACCTCTTGGGGCAACCTTGGCCAGGGTCTCCCCACCCTCAGCAGAAAACATTTCTTCCTTCCAGAAGTCTTGCCAGTTTTGGCTTTGATTCTTGCAACTTTCTAATTCTAGGAGAATCAGAGGGTTTTATGTGCTTTGAAGGCATAATCCCGAAGTTGTGACATTCCTGTGGCTTCTGTAATGCCTCCTGGCTTCTTGCTGTTCCAGTTAATGCACTGGCAGGAACTTTTCTTAACACTGGGTGAGATGGGATGGAGTTAATGGGAAGATTTATGTCACAGCGTGTTTGAATATGTTCATTTATAGATTTTATCATGAGCAAGTGATAAGAAATTATGTTCAGAGTAAAACAAAAGGCAATTTCTTGAGGTTTAAATGTCTCAATAATATTATATTTTTCTGTAGTGAGCGTGTATTTACTGCAGGGTTTTATTATATTTTCTTACAGATGTTTTCTCTCAAATATCAGATTCAAACGGACTAATGATATTTACAAAGTTTGATCAGTTTTTGAGAGAAGTTCTGAAACTGCCGACCGCTGTCTTTGAGGGCCCTTCGTTCGGGTACACGGAGCACTCCGTCCGGACCTGCTTCCCACAGCAAGTAAGAGCCAATGCACCAGGCTGGGCTTGGTGCCGCTTCGCTCCGTGCTTTCTCTAAGGGCCACTGGCTGGACTGGAGCTGGGGCTGGGAGGGAGGGAGGGGGGCGGTAACTGCACGGCTTAACCCTAAGCAGTTGTAAGATTAACTCTTCTGTCTAGATTTTAGATTTGAGATAATGTAAATAGGATCAAAAATCCTGAAATTAACTTCATGTCTGATACCCAGGTTCATGTAAGCTCAGGTCTAAAATTAAGTGTTTAGGCTATGGTCATGGTTATGGTCTAGAAGGGCTATTTCTGAGGCATTTAGATTTAGAATTTATTTTGCTAAATTTAAGTTAATTGGCAATTAGTGTATTTGAAAATCAGCACGGCAGGAAACAGCCTTCGATTTAGGAAACGATGCAAGTTACAGAGGCTGGAGTTTTGTTTTACTAATAGTGTAATTAATACCTTTTCTGTGCCTGTTTCCATACTGGCTGAGGAGTTTGTGGCCATACTTGGTCCACAGACATACCACACTTCCTGTTACATCGGGGGAAGGCTTTTCTGCGTGTGGTGAAACCAATTCAGTGGTCCTCACCTCAGCCTCACTATGGAGCTGTACAGATCAGACGTCGGATTCTAAGCTCTACCTGCTCTTTCCATGCTCTGCAAAGGGAATGGGGATGGGGTTGTGGCTTTGTTTGGAGCCCCTGCTCTGGAAGGGACCATTTCTCTTCTACCCATGAAGAGAAGCTGGTGTAGCTGGCTGGACTTTGACACTTGGCTGAGAGTTCTGAGATCTTGATGCAAATCTCGCCATGGTGGCCACGTTGAGGGGTAATCACTGCCTTTGAGGATGAGCCAGCAGTGTGCCAAGGAAGGCCAATGGCCTCCTGGCTTGTACCAGCACTGATGTGGCCAGCAGGACCAGGGCAGGGATTGACCCCCTGTGCTAGGGGTACTGTAGAGGCCACCCATCGAATCCTGTGTCCACTTTGGGCCCCTCACTCCCAGAAGGACCTTGAGGGGCTGGAGTATGTCCAGAGAAGGGCAGTGAAGCTGGTGCAGGGTCTGGAGCACAAGTGTGCTGAGGAGCAGCTGAGGAACCTGGGCGAGGTTGACCCTGGAGCAAAGGAGGCTCAGGGGAGACCTTCTGGCTCTGCACAACTCCCTGACAGGAGGTTGGAGTGAGGTGGGGGTTGCTATCCCAGGAACAAGTGACAGGATGAGAGGAACTGGCCTCCAGTTGTTCCAGGGGAGGTTGAGGTTGTCCCTGAGGAACCATTTCTGTCCCGTTGGGGTTGTGCAGGGCTGTGCCAGGCTGCCCAGGGCAGTGGTGGAGTCCCCATCCCTGGAGGGGTTTCCCAGCCGTGTGGAGGTGGTGCTGAGGGACAGGGGGCAGTGGGGACCTGGCAGTGCTGGGGGAACGCTGGGACTCAAGGAGCTCAAAGGGCTTTTTTCACCAGAATGATCCCATGAGCCGCCCATGTCTCACCTGCAGCATGTCTGAGCACTCTTTGACTTTGGTTCCCACTAACACAAAAGCCGATTCTTCATATTGATGGTGGAGTCCCCATCCCTGGAGGGGTTTCCCAGCCGTGTGGAGGTGCTGCTGAGGGACAGGGGGCAGTGGGGACCTGGCAGTGCTGGGGGAACGCTGGGACTCAAGGAGCTCAAAGGGCTTTTTTCACCAGAATGATCCCATGAGCCGCCCATGTCTCACCTGCAGCATGTCTGAGCACTCTTTGACTTTGGTTCCCACTAACACAAAAGCCGATTCTTCATATTGATTCACTTTTAGAAATTCCCTTGCTCAAACTTTATTTGGCAAAACAACATCCCCAGTGTAAGGCCAGGTTTGTAGGGAGCAGAAGTGTTTTTTTTAATTAATCCAGATACCTGCTGCGCCCCAAGACAGTTCTTTCATTTATTTGAAAACGTCAAAACAAACCAGTCCTGGGGGGTGGATGGATAATCTGTCTTAGCTCTAATTCCATTTTTTTCTGCCCCCCAGATGTGAAAATAAGCTTCCCCAGAGGTATTTCTGTGATACTGCCCATTTAAAGCCTGAAATTCTCTCCCGATGCTGTTGGTACAGCTGCGGGGTTTCAGGCTTTGGCATTTCCGTGATGGGCGTGTGAGCTACACCTGTACACGTTCACTGAGCAGCGCTGTGAGCTGCGCTCTACTCCTAAGGCCGACTGGAACGGTCTAACCACATCCACGCATTTAAACTCCCTCGTTCTCTCAAGCAGGGTGATTCCATGGAAATTGTTTATTACAAATGATTCCTGGCTGACATCAGCACCTGCTCTGGATGCTGGGACCATAGAGGAGAGTGAGAGGTTAAAGCAGCCCCAGGTGTGATGACCTGAATGCCTGCCTCGTTGATTTCTGGTGCCAGGAACGTTCCCTGATGTTACTTAAACTGCCAGGAAACTAGTCCTTCCTGGCCAGTTGTGCTTTCTGGCTGCCCATGGAGGTCTTGTGCCTGGTCACTTCTTCTTTAAGGTGCCAGAGGCTACAGCTTCCTGCCGTCTGAGTGGTGAAATGGGGGACAGGTAGAGACATGTCAGGGACTGTACACGCAACTGGGTTTTGGTTTTGGGTCGCAGATGAAATAATACAAACTTGTTGCCCACACAAAATGGACTTTTTTGGGATGCTTTTGGCAAGAGCTGCATTCTTCGTGATGGCTTCCAGATGCATAAAGAGCTTCCAGTAACCATTTACTGGTCTAGGTCAGGTGGGGGCTTCTGCAGATGGGAGATAATCAGGTCTGACTTCCCTTGAGACTTTGGTTCGCTTGGCTGCAGTCCATCTGTTGGTCAGAGGTGGCGTATCACCATGACCTTCCCTCCCTTAGTCAGTCCAGACCTGCTGAAGCGAGTAACCAGGACAGGGTTATGTTTATTAAGGACAGGGTGGTCTGGTGCGTGAAGGACGGTGTAAACATGCTCTGATGGAGATGCAGTCCAAGCAGAAGATGTGGGGCAGCTCAAGATGCAGGTGGGGTCCAATACACGGCTGCTCAGATGGATATGACTTGTTCTGAACACCATAGAGTTAAAAATCACGCCTGTCTGTGCTGGCTCTGGGCACGTGGTTTTGTGCCTGTATTTTGTGGGGAAATATGTGCATTAACATCTGGTGGAAACAAACGTGTTGGCAGTGGAGCAGTGACAGTGGCTGAGTG
>NW_010405292.1:5925-14486 GCF_000710305.1 Buceros rhinoceros silvestris | reverse complement strand
GGTGTCCTTCTAAGGGTCTGACAGCGATGGTCTGCCCTGCCTCTGCACCCACCTGTGGGATCAGAGGCTGCAGAGCGGTTAGGACAAGAGCCTTGCTGACAGCCCTCGGTAAAACCAGCCACTGCAGTGGGGGGGAGGTCAGCGGGGCATTACGGAGAGCAGCCAGGCAGAGGGGCTTGTTCTGGACCGTCTGACCCTTGTGACTCATTGTGTGTCCCCATTGACTAATACTCAGTTTATTTTCTTGGAGCATGCAACCTGCTGGCAGATGATTGTCGTTGCATCACAAATGGTGACCGGGTGATGTGTCTGTGGTTCTCCTCGGTGGCTTCTGAATGCAGCAGTAAGTGTCAGACCAGCTATGAGAAAGGGCTTTATCTAGGCTCCTTCTCTGACACACTCACCGTTCCCAGGAGGAGGAGGAGGCTGCTGTTTGCCTGTGGCTGGGCAGACACGGTGGAGCAGTTACAATGCTGCCGGATTTTTTTTCTTTTCTTTTCTTTTTGGTTTCCAAATATCCTTTATGTATCAAACACCCAGCGCCTGGGTCCCTGCTGCCCTCTTGTGAAGGACAGGGAAGTTGCATCACTCCCTGCACTGGCTTTGACAACTTGCTGCTTAGAGGGAACCAGTTCGTTCTCTTTTTTTTACTTTGAGAAACATCCTTGTCTGTAGTAGAAAGCAGCTCTCCTGCAAGACTTAGGTTCTTCTGCTACTGTGCATGTCACACATCACTGTCCAACCATAGAGTCATCGAATCACAGACTGGTTTGGGTGGGAAGGGACTTTAAAGCTCACCCAGTCCAACCCCCTGCAGGGAGCAGGGACATCTGCAACTAGAGCAGGTTGAGCAGAGCCCCAAGGGACAACCTGACCTCCAGTGCTGCCAGGGATGGGGCTTCTCCCACCTCTCGGGGCAACCTGGGCCAGGCTCTCCCCACCCTCAGCAGAAACAATTTCTCCCTTCTCTCTCATCTCAATCTCCTTCTTCCAGCGTCACCCATCACCCCTTGACCCATCACCCTTGTCCTGTCCCAACAGCCCCTGCTCAAAAGCCCCTCCCCAGCTTTCTCAGAGGCCCCTTCAAGCACTCAAAGGCTGCACTAAGGTCTCCCTGCAGCCTTCTCTGCTCCAGGCTGAACACCCCCAGCTCTCTCCCCTGTGCTCCCAGCAGAGGGGTTCCACCCTCGGGTCATTCCTGTGGCCTCCTCTGGCCCCACTCCAGCAGGTCCATGTCTGTGCTGTGCTGAGGAGCCCAGAGCTGGACCCAGCACTGCAGGGGGGTCTCCCCAGAGCAGAGCGCAGCAGAGGGGCAGGATCCCCTCCCTCCCCCTGCTGCCCACGCTGCTGGGGATGAACCCAGCACATGGGTGGCTTCTGGGCTGCGAGTGCACATTGCCGGCTCATGTCCTGCTTTTCACCCACCAGCACCCCTAAGTCCTTCTAGGGGCTGCTCTCCATCCCTTCTTCCCCAGCCTGTGCTGGTACTGGAGGTTGCCTTGTCCTTGTTGAACCTCTTGAGATTTACACAGACCCACTTCTTCAACTTACCCAGGTCCCTTTGGATGCGTTCTGTCCTTCAGGCATGTTCCTACACCATTCAGCTTGGTGCCATCTGCAAACTTGCTGAGGGTGCACTTGATCCTGCTGTCCATGTCACTGATGAAGATATCAAACAGCCCCAGTCCCAGTACAGACTCTTGAGGGCCACCACTCATTACTAGTTTCCACTTGGACATTGAGCCATTGACTGCAACTCTTTGGCCGCAGCCGTCCAGGTAATTCCTATCCATCTAACTGTCCATCCATCAAACTCATATCTCTCCAATCCCTGATATCTGGCAAAGGATGTTCTTGGGCTCTTTTGTGGGAGCAGTTAGGTTCTCGGGAAGGGCTTTTCGTTTGCTAAGTGGAGAGACTGGAACAAGGACACTTGAGAAGAGTTGGAAGAAGTAAGATTAAATGTTTCTTAGAATTTTTCTTGATGGTAGCTGGGATCAGTAATAATTCTGTATCTCTGCAGGGTAGGTTGCTGCAGAGGTGTTAGATGTATGTGCTGCTGATGGTCAAAATGTTGAGGCTTTAAATATAAGCATTCTCTTTAATTAAAAAACAAACAAACAAAGCAAACCTACAAAACTTCCCTCTCCTGATGGTTTCACCTCAGTTTCATGTGTATGGGCAGTTGTTCACAGCTGCGGCCTGGTTCTCTCCTGGCCTTGCTTTTTCTTGTTTTGCCTTTAAGTATAAAATCATTCACTGTCTGGATCCTGTTTCAGTATTAGACGTAATTACTCTTCATGTGTGTCTGCTCTTTGGGGCTGTCTGTATGGCTGAAATAGTGTTTTCTGCATTGTTAATGAGAATTATATTAATAACCTCTGTTCACCTTTGATTCAAGATGAGGATCCTTAACTGCTGCTCAGGACCCAATCCTGCCTAGATAGTCCTCCCATTCCTGGAGTGTTCTGTTCATCCTTTGTTAGTGCAGAGACGATGTAACCACACACAAACACCTTCTGTGGGCTGTGAGTGTCTGATAACACAGATCAAATCTCCTGGAGCCAAGGAGATATGGTTTTTATCTCTTTACAGCCAATGAAATGCTCCTGCTAGACTCAAGTTGAGGCACAGAGGGATTTTGAGTAGGTTTTGGTATATAAAATTTCTTGTAATTAAATTCTCTTTCTCTTCTCTTTGCAGAAGAAGATCACGCTAAACATGTTTTTAGACACATTGATGGCCGACCCACCTCCTCAGTGCCTTGTGTGGCTGCCTCTCATGCACAGACTTGCCCATGTTGAAAATGGTAAATGGACTATTTTCTTGTTTGAAGCATCTAGTTGGAGCAGGGGTTTGGTCCAACACATGTGAATACGCTGTTGTTTCTCACGTCACGAGGCACTCAACGCCTTTGTTGGTCCCCCTCTAACACCCTTGGTCCCAGAGCATTTAAATCCAGGCTTTTGTTGGAGTGAAGAGTGTTCCACGCCTCCAGGATGAAGAAGGATTCTGGATGAGACCATCAGCAACATGCAAAACAAGATCAGCTTTAGAGTTTTGGCATCGCTAGTAGTGGAAGATGGAGAAAAAAAATGTTTATTCTGAAACTTCTGGGAAGCTTCACTTGAACTGTGCTTTAACACACGCTTTCAAGCGCCAGCTCCAAAGGCTTTGGTGCCCGTTCACACACCTGCCTCAAGCAGCGTTGGAGCACATGAGTCACTCCAGTGCTCATGATGGGAGGCAAATGCTGAGCTCCTCTGACTCCCAGATCCTCCCTTTGCTAAAACTTCCTGGGTTGGCTGCCTGTGGAGAGTATTTAAGGAGCAATAAGGGATGGAGAATTGACGATTGGCAGTGAGGAATGATGAGAGGGGCATCTGGCTGGGAGGGCTCTGTGGGGTTCAGGGAAGCAAAAAGGTTTTCTTCAGAAGGTTGTGCAAGTGTGTCGAAGCTGTGTGTTGGGTTTAATGGCCCAAAGGTGGTTTCTAGTTTCTTGTATAGCTGTACGCAGTGTGAGTGAGTGGTGTTTGGTATGTGAGTCTGTGATTTGATAGGCTGGGATTTGGTGTTTGTGGTGTTGTCCTCTCATGGTCCCCTTGCCTAGCGGATCTGGGGGTGAGTTTTGTCTGTGTTCGTTCAGCAGTGAACAGGAGTGGAGCTGTGGTCGCAGTGGGCCTCGGCTTTCCTGCAGCAGAGGAGAAGGTGAACGTCCCCATTGCTCTGTGTGTTTACAGATGGCTCCTGATAACTGTGGATCTTGTTAAAAGAGATTTTTAAAAGGATTTGGAGAGGAGCAGTTTCATGGAGACAAGTCTTAGGGGAGAACTTATCCAAAAGGTTGTTCTAGTTGAAGTATTAGGTAGCCTACAGTGCTGCAGGGTCTTTCCCATCCTTACGTGACAGGCTGCACTCAGAGCAGAGCAGCAGTCACTTCCTGCTCTCCTCTTTATCCTCTTACCCTCAAACTCATCCTGGAGGAAGAGCACCCGGGGCAGAACAAGTACAGTAAGAAACCAGCAGTGAAATTGTTTCTGTGAGTTACAGGCCAGGATAGAATTGCACAGAGCTTAGGCGAGGGCGGATGTTCAAACAGAGTGTGTGGAAAGACCTGGAGATAATCCATAGTCTGATCGACCTCCTGCTCAAGAGTACCTGGAGGGAATGACTAGGTATGCAGAGCACTGCCATCCTTCCCACTGAGTGTGTGCCTTCCTGCCTTTCCCGACAGCCCCTGCGGCCCTCGTCCTGCAACACGGCTGCTCTGGAACACATCCCGACCCAGCTGTCAGCCCTGGGAGCAGTTCTGTAAGAGCCCCTTTGCTGACAGGCTCTTGCAAGCAGCAAGAGACTCTCCCCAGGCATCTCTTCTGCCAGCCAGTCCCCAGGTTTCATCCTGTGGTACACACAGGTTTAGCATTCAGAGAACTTGACAGGATACCTTTGAATGTTTGTGGCATTAAAGTGATGTTTCTAATTCTTAGCAGCCTGTTCTACAGCTGCCTCCCAAGCCAAGCGCTGAATTGTGTTACCATCCATAACTCGTACCAGTGTTCTCACCCTCTGAGTTTCTACAACCATCAGGTTGCTGTGGATCTGGCTTGAGTATCTCGCATTAAATGGTCCTTTTCAGAGTTGAAAAAGCAGATGGATCAGCCTGTGCTGACAATGGCTGCTGCAGTGGCTCCTGGACTATGGGAATGTGAAGTTACTTTGAGAGTTGTGTATGTTTTAATAGCTGTATATGTATAGATATAAGATTAATTTTGCAGCAGTGAATGTTTGCAGGAGGTCACAGGAGTGTCTTTCTCCTCTCAGCTGACAACTTTTCCAGAGCACAGGCAAAACCATGAAAGAAACAGAAATCGGTGCTGATGTAAACCAGGGTCATCTTTCATTTGGGTATGGTAGTGTGTTGTGCTAATGCCTTCACTCAGGTTTTTGCCAACCTGACGAGCCAGCCAGAACCAATCCTGACTTGGAGGAAAGAGTTGGCCACCGAGATTCCCCAGTCTTTATCCATTACTTGATATTGGCTGCTGCCCTGAGCACCTACTTCTGTAAAACATTGCCTGTGGTTCTGATCCTGCCCAGCCGCTCGGGCTCTGTGTAGGGCTGCTCTCCTCCAGGACTGTCACGGGGGAACTTTGGCACTGGAGAGGGTGGGAATTGTCTTCTCCCTTGGAGCTGAAATCTGAGCCATTAGGTTCCCAGACAAAACGCTGGGCTTGTTTCATCGAGTGTTCCACGGGTATTCACAGGGCTTAAGTTTCAGACATTGATTGGGGCCCTTGATGAATTTGGTACACTCAGTTTTTTTACTTCCAAGCTACAGCTGGCACCTGCATTTCAGCTTGTTAGTGACAGGTTCTCCCATTTAGTGTCACTTGAAATCAGGAGAGCGAGGAACATCCACCCAGATGCTGGAGCTTGCTTTGCTGGGGCTGCTGCTGAAGATCTATCCAGCTGACAGACCTCTGTGTTGTGATCTGGTACCAGAACTTGTGAGAGCTGTGAAACCTTTCACTTTACCAGTGGGAATTATAAAGGCGGATCTCTCAGGTTCAGAGGCAAAACTTGGACAAAAGTTCAGCTTGTGATAACTAACCTCCGTGCCCAGGGTAAGCTTCACTCTCCAGCGTTACACGGATTTGGTTTAGTAGATGTGTTTTCACTGCAGATGCTTTACCAGAGGTGTTGAGCTGTTTCTTCAGCATGGATTTTTAAGACTGTGGACAGGTATCATGACACATATACCATGGTTCTCCCAATGCAGGTTCATGAGAATGTGAGATCTTAAAACCAGTTTTGCCTCTTTCCTCATGAACCTCACAAAGGTCAGCACTGGGAAGCACAAAGTCCAGCGCTGGGAAGGAGTAACCCCATGTACCAGTGCCCACTGGGGGCTGGCTGGCTGGAAAACATTTTGGAAGAGAAGGAGCTGGGGGTCCTGAGGGACACCAACGTGAGCCAGCAGTGCCATCTTGAAGCAAAAAACACCATCGGTGTCCTGGGCTGAATTAAGAAAAGGTTAGATGTTCATTGCCCTCTCTTCTGCACCGCTGTGACCAAATCTGGGATTCCGTGGCCATCACTGGGCTCTCCAGTACCAGGGAGACAAGGACTTACTGGAGTGAGTTTGGCAAAGGGCCACAAAGATGAGTAAGGGACTCCAGCATATGAGGACAGTCTGAGAGGTGGGTCTAGTCGGCCTTGAGAGGAGAAGTCTCGAGGAACTTTAGCGACGTGTGTAAACAGCTGGTGGAAAGCAGTAAAGGAGACATAACTGTGCTCTTTGACATGAGGCAGTGGGCACAAAATACAGGAAATTCTGTTTAAATGTAAGAATTTTTTTTCTGTTGTGAAGGTGGTCAAACGCTGCATCAGGTTGCTCAGGTGGCAGAGCCTCCATCCTTGGAGGTATCCAGCACCCGACTGGCCCATGCCCTGAGCAGCCTACTCTGCTGACTCTGCTTTGAGCACATCTCCAGAGGTCCCTCAGCTGCTCAGGGGCGTTATGAGTCTGGATGTGATGGCAATGAAAAACCCATTGAACCATTTCCTGAATTCTCCTCTTCCACCATGAGCCTGTTAACAATGCTTATCTGGTAAAAACAGGCTCAGTCCATAAAGACCCATCCTTTAAGTGTGTGTCTTTGCTACTACTATCTCAGACCCTTTTCCTTGTAGTACCAGCCTTGGCCTGGAGTTGGTTGCTGCCGGTTGGTTTTCTCTGGATTGCACCATGTCACAGTGGGGTGCTTTTCTTCCCCTCACCTTTCTCTGCACCCAGATGTTTGTGGTCTTCACAGCTAGTCAATACTCTCATTCATTACTCTGACAATCAATCACTGCTGAGTTACTTCAGAGTAACCAACACCTTGGATGACACCTTTAAAAAAAAATCTTGTCTTTTCAACTCTGAGTCAAAAGCAATTAAGCTCTGACAGAAAATGAATATTTACAGGTACAGAATAACATCTTCTTTCCCAAGGCATCTCCTAAACTCCACAGATGGCCCATATTGACCTAAACAAATGAGCCAGCAGCTGTTCTGGAGAGCCCTCATCTCCGTTGGCATGCGGATACGCAGCATTGTGACCATGAACTGTGGTGCACCCACGGGAATCTGCTGAGCTGGGTGTTGCAGAAACGGGATTGTTTGTGAATGCACGGGGAAGAGTTCATCAGGCTCTGGGGTTTTTCCTCTCCCGTGTATAACGAAGGGAAACTACAGAAAATAATATCTAGCTTTGGAACTTACCATTCGTTAAACTTCCCTCTAACAACATTATTCCCCCACGGGGGAGAGCAGAGGTTGGCTGTGGTCACGCTCAGTCACTGCTTGATGCCCTTCCCCCTTCTTCTCCTCCTCGCTTCCAGACAGGCAGGCCAGCGGCCGAGCAGTATTTTCCGAGTGAGCAGCATCCGAGGGAGTTGTGTTGCCATTTCTCTGCCTTTCCAGAAGCAGATGTGCCTTTTTTTCACACCTCTGGTTCTTTCCATGCTTCCCCGGGCTTCTGTGAGTTCCAGTTCCCATTAAGAAAGTTAATAGGCATTTACAGACAAACTCAGAAGTTACTTCAGCGTTACGCTGCGGGGGGCAAAGGAGTTCCAGGGACAGAACTCGAGCCAGAAAGTCTGGCCTTTGCTGCTCGGAGCGTATCACCGACATCCATCAGGAAACTACTCTGCCGTTGTCCTTACTGTGATTTTGAGAGAATGTTTGTATGACTGCTCAGGAGCCAGAACTTTTCCAGTTTCAGGGAATCTGAACATTGTCAGGGAGGTCTGTGTTGTCCTGGGTTGTGGGTAGGGAAACAAAAAGCTTAATGATAAAACTGTACCAGCAATGGGCCACCTCCTGCACTGCCCTGTAAGTTATCAAGGCAGAGTCTGATGGTGAACTCTCGCCCTCAAAGACCAGTTGTCAGCTCTTGAGGTTCTCTAGACGATTTCTTTGAGGAAAGGAGGGGAAGCTCCAAGCTGCCGCAGACAGTGTGGTGGTTAGGGAGACGGAGAGGCACAGCGTCACCTGTACGTGTTTGTGGTGACAAACACCTGCAGGCACGTTTCAGAAAGATGTTAAGCTGCCACTCGGCTTTGCACAGTCTGTGCACAACTCAGGCTGGGTCTTGTGATATGCTTGTGGTTTTGTGTGCCCCAGGTGGAGCCATCATCAGCCTCGGCACTATAGAGTGTGTCCCACTGGAGGAGTTTTTAAGCCCATCATCTCTTTTGTGGATACAAATTCTGTCATGCAGTTCAGTCTTACTCTGGCTGGTCCCGAAGCTTTCCCATGGAATGCAGATAATTTTAAAAGGCTCTTCTGCATAGGCTGCTGTACAGCATGTGCCAGATGCTTCTGCTCGTCATAACCTGCTGATGCTGTGGATGTCATCCATCACATGCACGTGGTCCACAGACCAGCGTGGCACCACACTGAGTGCAGCACTCTGGGATTAGTCCCAGGGATTAGCTTTAGATTAGTTTAGATGTTTGGCAGCCGAATGCAGGACCAGGGTGTTTGGGTGTATTCACGACTGCTAATTGAGACC
>NW_010405292.1:5276-5722 GCF_000710305.1 Buceros rhinoceros silvestris | reverse complement strand
GCTAAACCCTGCTCTGATGGCCACCTAAGGCCTCTGGCTATTGGCTTTAGCCGAGGACATGGATCTCCTGGAAGATTTCTCTTTCTGCTCAGTTCCATATTTTCTATGGAAAAATCTGAAAGTCAGAGTGGAAACCTGGAGCTCAGCATGTATGTTATATACGAGACATGACTTTGTGGTAAACTTCTGTACAGCTTTGTGAGGGATGCAGAACTTGGAGTGAGAGGCTTTTTGTGAAGTTTTGATGCGGCAGCCGACAGTATCGTTTGTACGTACTTTACACTGGGGTAAGGGAATTCAGTGCTGGCCCACGTCCGCTAGCACGGAGCCCAACTCGCAGCAGTGTCTTGCTTACAGCTGTGGCTGTGAGTGCCACGTACCAAGGAACAGCATTTATGGTCATGGAAGGGTTTTCAAAGAATTTTTTCTCCTCCCGGCGGAATTCT
>NW_010405292.1:0-5139 GCF_000710305.1 Buceros rhinoceros silvestris | reverse complement strand
TCTCCTCCATCAGGAATTCTGTCAGAGGTTTGAGTTTTGGACAGTTTTTTTCCAGGTTTTCCCTGAAACGTTGGCATGTGAAACACAACCCAGAAGTGCCCCTCTAAGATGTCTGTCCTGATGCCCACGAGCTCATAATGTCTGATACGGATCGTTCAGCTGTCCTTTACTAGTCCTCCCGAGCACACGCTTTGTGCAGTACAAAGAGTGCAGTCACTATTATTATCTTTCCTCATGTTTTGTTTTATCAGCATGTTGTTATTGCTCTCCTGAACCCAGCATATCAATTTCAGGTGTCTGATTCTTTGGCTCAGGACACCGTAGCACTTTTTTTTCTCTTTTCATTAACACTAATCTTTTCTAAGTGCATGGAGTCGGAGGAGATAAGAGATTTTTTTGAAAAGGTGGGGAAGAGCAGACAAGATCCGTCGGCCCGCAGAGGTAGACAGAACACGCTGCGATGGGCTGATACCAGTATATTGGTTTTCATTAAGGCAGTGACCTAACGCTGTGGTTTAGGAGCCAGCAACCCCACCACAGGCAGAAGAGATATTGCTGGAGAGTGCAAGAAAAGCTTTGGAAACCTGTGACTTCATCCATCTCTCCTTGCAAAGGTCGACTCAAACGTATATGAACAGTCTGGAAAGATTTGCCAAATCCTCCAGCCAAAAATTTCTTTGGTCTTGAAGCCAGTATTTGAATATTCTTAGGGTGAGGAAGTTCTTTCCTAATGTTCCGGCATGAGAGTTTTTTTCTTACTGCAGCTTAAACCCTTAAGTTACCTGGGTTTGGCCCCTGGCTCTGGAGGAAGCATTGCTGGTTTGGGACATACCTGTCACATGCTTGATGATCCCTTCTCACAGTCTACTCCCCACTGAGGTGTCTACTGGATGTTGTTCAGACAATTCTATTGCTTTCTCCTGTCATGTGATTAACCCTCATCACCTCTGGTATGTGATGCCCCAAACTGGATGTTTGGGTGATCGTTCAGTCTATCTATGAAAGATGCTGAGCAGTGCATCACCTGAACTGAAGCCCTTTGCTCATTAGGTCTTTGCATTTTGACAATTAATGGCCCTCTGGTCTTTTTCCAATGAGATTCACATCCAAGTTACAGCCCTTCCATTGGCTACGTGTTTCCGTCTGCTGAGAGAGTGTCCCCAGAGAACAGCATTGTAAGAATTACCAGAGGAAAGTGAACAGTTGGTGACACTTGATACCCATTTCCTATTTTCAAGGTCAATTCCTCTGTCATGGGAAAACCCAGGGTTGGTTTGACAAGTGTTGCCCCAGGCTCATTTCTGCGTAGCTCTCCAGGTGCTCACAGTACTTTGTTATTGTTTGCAGTGTGTTCTTTGGGTTAAAATATACCATGAGAGGCTGTAGGTACCTCTGTCTAATTCACACCCTGTTAAGGATCACAGTTACCGTTCTGGTAACTTCCCTGTTAAATCCCCGGCTAGTTTTCTCTCAGTCTGTTCTTCTAACTTTGTCTCTGACTATTTTAACATTCACTAACAGTTTGTCCCAGATTTCCCTTAGAATGTTGGATGTTAAGGAGTTGTTCAGTTTTAGCCACGTTGGTCTCTCGCTTCAGTCTCTCTTCAGGCTTGTTTCCTTAGTGTAACTTTCTAAAGGAACTGACAGTTCTCCTATCTCATTTGTCCTCTTTAACTGTTTCTTCTTGTAGCTTATCGACTAATTCCCATGAATTTACTATGATTTGCTACGTTGAAGTTATGTTTTCTTTCCTTCACTTTCTAAAATTCGCTTTCGCCCTTCCATTTTGTTGCCCTTGCCTCACCTTTTAAGGAGCATTTGTCACAGTAAGGTACCTCCTTCACCTCATCCTCACGTTCCTCCTTGGTTTATTCTGACGACTTTCCTCTGAAATGGAACAAGTCTGCGAGTGGTTGTCGATGGGTGTAGAAGAGCAGGGAAGCAGCATTAATTTATTTCCTTCTAGCCCGCCTCTGCTGTCAGCTTTGCCTCTCAATCCTCATTTAATTATCTAGATCTCAAGATGCTGAGGTTTAGAGCTACATTGGGGGGTTCTTCAGCTGAAACTCGGGAGGTACAAGAGGCAGCTCACAGTTGGGGAAGGGCGATGGGAGCTCCTTGGTGAGAGGTGATTTGGGGCAGAAGCCCATAGCGGTGCTCTGAGTTTGTCTCTTCTGTGAAAAGCTCTTGGCTGACTCTAGGGCAAAGCAATCTCGTGAGGCAGGAGTGAACTTGTCAGATGAAGCTGATGTGTTATCATCCACTGGAACTGACAGTCTTACCAGAATTGCCTGCTCTGCACTCAGAATCCATGACCAGCTGGAATAACAACTTGCTGTCGTGGTTAAGAACCTGGGGTGGGTTTTGGAAACTTCAATGAAATTTAATGGTTAAGGTTTTCCTGAAGTTCACATATTACTTTTTTTTTTCTTTTTTCCCTCCTCCCCCATTTCCCCCAAGTCTTCCATCCCGTGGAGTGTTCGTACTGCCGGTGTGAGAGCATGATGGGCTTCCGCTACCGCTGCCAGCAGTGCCACAACTACCAGCTCTGTCAGAACTGCTTCTGGCGCGGCCACGCCAACGGTCCTCACAGCAACCAGCACCAGATGAAGGAGCATTCCTCTTGGGTAACACACCTTTGTTTGTCACGCGGAAACAGCTGCCTCTGCGCTAATTTATTCTGAAAGTTAAACTTTTTATAGTAGGACTGCACGAAGACCATCTGAATAGCAAAGGCTTATAAAGACGTGAACTGTCCTGGTTTTGTGACAGGTCTCGTTGTTAGTTCATGGATGGTTCCGATTGTATTCACCGCCGTTCAAAGCACACGAGACAGCGCCGTCCTTCTCAAGGCCTTCACACGTGTGTTTTCTTCCCTCTTCACAGCTGTCCTACTTTTCTGATGTTTTCCTCTCGTGTAGCTTCAAAAGACATAGAGGTTGCGCTCCCTTTCCTCCTCCTCAGAGGGGTAAACCGGTTCTGTGAATGCTGTGCCTAGAAAGGAATTTCACCCCAGTGGCAGCTTTAAAGAGAGTTTTTCTTTAAGAGGATAACTGGGTACCGTTGTTGTCCTGACAATTAAATATGCCTTGAAATCTGTTAGCTGAAAAGCCGTAAGGAAATCGTGTGAGAAGTACCGTTTGGTTAGAGGACTGTAAGATAATTGCATCTCAAGAAATAATGGACAATTTTAGTTATAAAAACCTATTTTATGGCAAAAGATTAAGCCCAACCTTTTACTTCTTCAAAGAGAAGTTCAAATGATGGTTGGAGTATAATTAGCAATTATCTTTGTGAGGCAGAGTCATTACAGGATTACTGTTTAATTGAGAAAATTGGAGCTTTCTGCTGTTCAGCAGTGGGAAGGCGAAGACAGGAAAATTTGCTCTGAAATACTGTCCTTTTGTTAACAATGTGGGCAGTAAATTTTGGAATGTTTAATCTGATCCACCAGTAGATTATTATCCCATTAAGTATCTATAAATCTGGTCTGGACCTTTTAAGTCAAAGACATATCTCAGTAGTAGCTCCACCTCCAGTGCTCGTATTTCCTTCTGCAGTCTCTGTGCTGGGTTTGCAGCAGGGCGGGTTAGATGGACTGTGCCCCGTTCTGGTGCTGGGGTCTGAGTCCCTCAGCCCAGTTTGGTTAACGTCTGAGCGGGTTGATTCTGACCAGGCTGTGGAGAATAAGTTGATTGTCAGATGTAATATGAACTGGAGGAGGGTCAAGTTACATAAACGGAGGAGGATATTCAGACTGTCCCTCTTCCAGTAAATGAAATGGTGCCAGTTGTTGGATGATCCCACCCGCAGGACTGTCCCCGCAAACCCCAGCTTTAGTGCGGGCCAGAGAGCCCCCTGCAAGCAGCAGCTCCTGAGGTAGGTCTGGGAGCTGGTGAAGACGAGGAACCCTCCCTGCTTGGCAACCAGGGTGCAGCCACCTTGCTTTGGGGACCAAGAATTCAAATTCGCTGCCATCATGATGAGGTTGTGGCTCTGGAATGGCTTCTTTCCGTAGGAGGAGCAGAAGGAATTACACGTACAGCAGCAGCACAAGGCAAAGCCCAGAACTGGGAGTAGATGATCCTGGGAAGCAGAGTTTTGACAGAACCAAAGGAAGTAACGATGGTTGGGAACCTTGAAAGAGACGCGGTTTTTGTACTTTAGCTAATTGATACACCACAGGAATCGCTTCAGAGGGCTGTAGGAGAAGTTCCAGCAGCAGCCGGTTGGGCTGTCGTGTCCAGAAGCCAGGTGTAGCTCGTACCACTGAGAAAGGGCAGTAGGGGTGAGATGGAACGGTGTGTGTCTGTCAGTCTGTCTGTAGGAGGTTTGGGTAGTGCAATCCTGGAGCTACACCTGGACGTGAGCCAGGAGAGGCAAAGGCGTGAGGAGCGAAGGACGTGCTGACATTCCTTGAGCAGCAGAGTCAGAACCCAAACCAAAGCACGATGCAGTGAAGAGGCTGAAGGGTGCCAGAGGGTGAAGCACAGACCAAAGGTGGAAACTGGGGACAGAAATGGAGAGAAGTGAGAGATGTTAGTGACAGGAGGGCAGTCTGAGGAGCATGTCTGTGCGTCTCTAGTCTACAGTCACATTTCTGCTTCTAGAAACTCATTCCTGACCCTTTTAAACTATTTGTTGTTCCTTTTAAGGTACAAAGTGTTTTGAATGGACTGAAAAGTTCAGGGATCTGTCAAACACTGCTGCAGCCTGGGCTGGCGCTGAGGAACTGGCCATGGGAGAGGGCTCTTTGGAGAGAGGGCTCTTTTAGTTTCTCTTTTTTAACTTTTGCAAGTCCTGTGCATTCATTTCATGAAAATTGAAAATGAGTCTTCCTCATTTGAAAAAAACATCTCTTATTTGGACACTTCTGCCTTTGTTACCGGGTGACTGGTACTGCTGGTAAAAGGGCAAAGCTGAACCTTATAAAAAGCTGAAGATGACCCAGCAGAAGGGCTGGATTTGAAGATTTCTATTCTGGATAGAATAAACTTAGCTTTCCTAAAAAAACGCAGTTCAGTACAGAAGACTGCAAAGATTTAACAAGTATTTTCACAAGGTTTTTTTTTCCCTGAAATTCTGAAGTACCTTTGATAATTTTTTGGTACTCTAATTAGTAGAATACTATGATGATTT
>NW_010405291.1:21298-32115 GCF_000710305.1 Buceros rhinoceros silvestris | reverse complement strand
ATATCTTAAAAATCTGTATTCTTTTTCATGTTAAGTTACAGTAATTGAATCCAACGAAGTATTCTGTGTCACGAAAACACTGTACTAAAATACTGTTAAAATACTGAATTTTAAAATTTTTAAATTGAGGACCATATGCCAAAAACTGAGATGCTGTTAGGTATAAACAGCTGGTATGGAGACAGAACAAACCAATAGTTAAGGAATTTGAAGTGTTTCAGATGAAAGTTTATATTTATTTCTTTTAGTAAGAAGAAAACTTGCATTTTGGAAAATATTGGCAAAGGTCACAGAGGTTTTTTCTTAATGCAGTTACCATTTTCAATAGGCCTTTTCTAAATATTATTTCCTTTCCTAAATGTGTGTTAGGTATATTTGAAAGGTGATAGATTGACAGAAAGAGAAATTGCCCAGTATTGACTAAGAATGTAGGAAAAGTGTTCTTTGATGGACAGAAGTGACTACTGTCTGTTCATGTTTACTTTTGCCAATAGTGTCTTCAGCACATACACTTGTCTGCAAGATTTTCGCTAGATGAAATAATCCCATCGCACCAGTTAAAGGTACAAATATGTGTAGGTGATTGCAAGGTACATATTTAGTTTATTTTATACTTTCTTACTTCCTATAGGTTTGTCATGTCATAGAAGCTTCCTAAAATCTTTCAAAGGATGTTTGCCCTTTTTTTCATGCTTAAAATAGCCCTGTTGTAAAAATAAAACTGCTGAAAGTTAAAATGACTTGACCGTGTATTTTTAACTGTCCCTGAATCTAAGGCAAAGGCATATATATCTGATTTCCCTAACCTGCTTATTCAGAAAAAGCTTATGTTTGAGACCACAATTCTTCAATCAATTACTTTGACATTGCTATTTCATAATCTCCTTTGATATTTAATTTCTATTTTTGGAGTACAATCTTTTAGAGCTATCCTGAAGAGCAAAATTAAAATAGAAGAAGCTTGGGATTTTGGGGGTCCAATTTATATATATATATAAAAAATAGTTTTTTATTTAATTCTCAATATGAAGCAATTGAATAAGTAGAAATACAATTAACCCTAAAAAGAAAGTTCTTATGAATGAAAGTCTGCTGTGCCTAAAATTTACATAGTTCCATCAATTTCAGCCGTTTAGTTTTATGGCACTGGAGAATTTGTTCCATTTCTTAAAAGTTCACCTAAATCATGTGGAGGTTGGAGGTGGTTGTCTCATAGCAAATCAATTTGACTTCATTCACCAGCCGCAGAAATGGAAACATTCTGGGACATATGTAGCCTAATTCTCAATTTTTTTTCTAGTCCAGAATCTCATTTTGCTATCTGATTGTCTTACCATAGCTGAACATGCTGGTCCAACCCAGCATAAGCAAATGCTAATATATTATTTCTAGTTGCCATCTGATTTGATCTCTTCTAAACTGCCTTAATGAAGAACTTGTATTTCCTTGTCATATATATTACAACTGAAAAAAATGACTAAAAGATTGCCTGGATCTCATAAGTCTAGAGGTTATTAGCAAGAATTATATCTGTTATTTCTGTCAGTATTCAGAAGGGCATTACAATCTTCCAAAAGCCAGACAGGGCATTGCCTCACTCAAGATACTTTTGGGCTAGCTACCCTGGAGGTGATGAAATGAGGGGGAAACAAGAAGATTGTGTGGGAGCTGCAGGAGGAAAAAAGGCAATAACATCAATAAGATTATGCAGCATGATGTAGTAAAGAAGAGAGTGTTTTTATGACTAAATGTGTGTGTGACTTACATGTTTTATAACTCCTAATTACTCAATAAATTACCATATGTTCTATTTATACAGTGAGGAAGCAGAAGAAAAAACAGTTGGAGATCCAAAACCAAGCAGTCAAGATTACATAAAAAACACATTCAGGATTTTGACTATAGTCTGGCCAGAAAATGTCAGGACATGGAAATATTTGGGAATAATGATATAGTTAAAACCCAAAACATTATGTTTTTTTAGGCAGTCCTAAATTAGGTGAGGGTGCAATTAAGGATATATGTGTTCTTGTGGGCTAGCAAGATCCAGGCACACTTTTTAAACCTGGATTTGACCTCATTGAAATTATCTTTTTCAAATTATTATACTGACACAAGCTAGTGTTGAAATTAAAGGCCTGTCAACCTTGCCATTATAAACGCCGATATTTAGGAGTTTATAACTCAGCTGTGAAAATTTCCTTCAGGCTCAGAGTTGGCAGTGAAGGCTATAAACCAGAGCTGATTTTTCATCCCCCAGAAAATATTAAAGAGTATGTTTGGATTAAATCTGAGGATATTGGAGCAAACAAAATACAGACATTAAGTACTTTTTGATCCTTCTTATGTCTTGTGTAAAACTCACGAATGTCTTTTATCGCTTTGGTTCATTTACTGTTTTTTTTCCTTTCTATTCAGATGAAGTTAATGCTCATAAGAGATGACAAATTAACATAGCTGAAAGGAGACACCTTCCATATACTTACAGAGCAATTCTTTCACAGGCAATGGCAATTTGAGTATCTCTACAAATGTGTCTTCATCTTCCAGTAGCTTCAGGGATCGTAAATTTTTAGTGAAACAGAAGCAGACTATGAGCAAATTATTTGTAGCAGCAGTAATAACAATATTATTAATGCAGATTATAGCAAATTAACATGCAGAAGAGTCCCCAAATTAAGATATTTAGATGAATGCTATGTAGAGCTAGAATGTTTTGACTCCTCTCTTACTTTAGGTGCCGCATCTTGTTATCCCTTTCACAACCGTATTGATTTTTTTTTTTTTCAAAAGGTGAAGGGCTAGGATTTTTTTGGTTTGGGGGGTTTTTTGTTATTTGTGTCCGCTCTCATTAGAAGACCCTTTCAAAAAACTGTCATAGTAAGAAACCTTTTTACTTATTTCCAGCTATTCTTGTTTATAGTTCATATCCATTCTTTTATGTAGCAAATCTGTCTTTCTCTGGCATTTAAATTTCTAGTACAGTTATAGAGATTGACAATACTTCTCTCAGACTCAGAAGTTTGGGTGGGCTAACCATGCAAGGGTCTTATCTCTGCCCTGATTTCATACTTTCAATTGTCCATGATCATCATTGCAGAAAATTAAAAATAAAAGCTTTAAATTAGGGAATATGAAAGAACACAACCAAGGGAGTAAATAATGAGATTCTTTGGTGTCATCGGTGTGTGTTCAAGGTAAGATGGCACATTTTGTCAGTTCAAGAGCAAAGGAAAAAGTAAAAAAAAAAAAAAGGCAAGTTCAAAACCAATCAAAGAAGTTCTCGTGGTTGTGGAGCTTCTAAAGGAGGCTTTGCGAAGTAAAAATGTACATGAAATGAAAAAGTATCAGCAAAATTGCTGAAAACGACCCACTAACTTCTCTTATGTCAAAAATACAGTACCTTGACCCAGGAACTTCCTGTTGTGCAAACTGCGAGAGGCTGAGAGAGTATTTATGGTGCATATTACTTCATAACTGTCCATTTTGTTTACTCTGTCCTAGAAAACCTAAACATTTAAGCGTATGTGTAAGAGAGAGGAGATGGGGACACTGAGTGATGAGTCATCATCATCATGGCTTGGCTTCACGAACAAAGATCTGGCAGGAGCTTTTCCCACGCTCACTGCAAGCGATGAGTGCACCCTTTGGACCTGAGGTGGATTTTTCAGGTGAGGCACCAGCGTGCACAGAACTGGCTCCACCCTTTACACCTGAGGTTCCTCTGCCAGGGCCTAGCAAGCTTGAACGGTGACAGCAAAGTCCTCAGGTTGTAGGTTTGGTTAGAGTATCCTTCTCTTAGATGGATGCCTTACAAGGCCAAATGAGCTCCATCTGCCCGAGTTTGAGGTTAGAGTTGTCCTTCTCCTAGGATGGTTGCCCGAAGGCTAGTGAGCCCATCCTGCCCATGGACACACTTCGTCTGACCCTTTAGTTGAGACCTGTCTGGCTTGGGAGACCCCACCGGAGGCATATGCCACCACCAGCACAGCTCTCAACCTCACAAGGGCATGCAAGCTCTTTCCCCATGACAAGGGGGTGCCTGTGAAAGAGCCACTGCTCTACCTCCAGATATCACAGACCCGGGCACAGGGTGGCCGGGGCCTGCCAAGAACGGGAGGATCGAGTGATGAGTAATGCATAGAGATATACATAGCATCCATTAATGTTCTTACCATTTGAAATAGAATTTTCAATTGTTATTCCCATGTCTGGAATAGTTCACATATATATAGTACACAGCACTGAAGCAATTTTCAGCGTATTTACTTTGTTTCATCTGTATTTACAAAAAACACTTTCCCCTCTAATTTACAGCAATAAATCTATCTACTAGCTAACCACACTTTCATGCTTTCTGATGTATCGATAATAGTCCACAGGGCATTTAAAGAGCTTAACCATTATTATTGACTATGCAGAGAAATAGTGTGTGTTAATTCTGTATTTCTCTGTTATGAACTCTTTATTTAAACATTTATATAAAACAAAAATAAATGTTAAAATGATACCTAGTATTTGAAACTGGTCTATTACCACAGAAGAAAACCAAGCACTAATGCTAGAAATTTACTCATATTTCACATCATTACAGTAAGGTCTTATCTCTTGCATGGACCAGATATAATGGGACAAGTGAAAAATAATGCTTGCACCTTCCTTGTGAATTGCTTCTTCATTCCAAACAGAAATTTGTTCACATGGCTTTCGTGAAACTTTATTTTATCATGGGCAAGTCTATATTCAGTGCTAGATAGATGGGAGAAAAGAAAGTTAAATACTTCCTAAACTATTCCAGTTGAAATAACTTAGATAATTAGAATAATAGAATCATAGAAAATTCCAGGTTGGAATGTGACCTTGAAAGATCATCTGGTCCAACCTTCTGTGGGAAAGGAAGCCTAGATGAGATTATCTAGTACCCTGTCCAATCACCTCTTTAAAATCTCAAGTGGTGGAGTCTCCTTCATGAGAGGTTGTTCCAGTGAATGATTAGTCTCACTGTAAAAGTTCTTTCTTACGTCAAGATAAAACCTCTCCTGATGCAACTTGTACCCATTGTCCCTTGTCTTCTCTGTGTGGCTTCTTGTGAAGAAAGAGCCTCCATCCTCTTTGTAGCCACCTTTTACATACATTTTGGAACACTGTGTTGAGGGTCCCCTGGTCTTCTCTTTTCCAGGGAGAAAAGAACAAAGTCCTTCAGTCTTTCCTTACAGGGCAGGTTCTCCAATCCTTTGATCATCCTCGTGGCTCTCCTTTGGACCCTCTACAATCTGTTGACAATTTCCTTGAATTGAAGGGAGCAGAACTGGACACAGTACTCCAGGTACAGTCTGACAAGTGCTAAGTAGAGTGCAATGATGCCATCTCTATCTTTGCTAGTAATGCCTCAAGACCTGATTTGCCTTTGTTGTTGCAGCAGTGCACTGTTGACTTATGTTCAGCTTGTTATCCACCAGGACCCCCAGGTTCCTTTCAACAAGGCTGCTTCCCAGCCACACAGATTGAGATTGTAGCCTGTACTGAGCTCTTTGGTTATGCTCTTTGAGGTGAAGGATTTTGCGCTTGTCTTTGTTAAATTTCATACTATTCTTGCTAGCCCATTCTTCCAGCCTTTCAGGTCTCTCTGTAAGATGCCTTCTCTCTTTTGATGTGTCCATCTCAACCATCCAATTTGATGTCATCAACAAGCTTGGTGAGTGTGTTTTCAATCCCATCATCCCAACCGTTTATGAAGATATTAAACAGCATGGGGCTCAGCGTTTATCACTGGAGGTCTCCACTTGTGACAGGACACCAGCCTGAGCAAAATCATTGATCATCACCACCTGAGTGTGACCCGTTAGCCGATATCCTGCCCGTCTCACAGACCAGTCATCTAGTCTATATCTCACCAGTTTGTCCAGAAGACTGTGGGAAACAATGTTGAACACTTTGTTGAAGTACAGGTAAACAATATGCACTAGTCTCCCCATGTCAACAGATCTTCTTTTGTTGTAGAAGCTTCACTTAGATAGTAATAGCTTTGAGGAGGACTCATACCATAACTTTTCCAGGTATTGAAATAAGAATGAATGAACTAGTTTTGTCAAATTATAAGACTAACTCATAAGTAATTAATATGGAGAAGTGAAAATGAAAGTCAGCAAATACATATTCTCACAAGCATTTAAGCTCAATTTCTTAAAATACATATTTGAAGTAGCAAATTAAATTAGGTGTCATTTACAGGCAAGTTAATGTGTTATGTTAAAACACTGTAAGTTTAAAATAGAAATAAATCAGTCTAAAGTAGCAATTGATTTATGGAGAATCTTATTCAAGACATTTGTTCAAGAGAAAGTTTTTAAAGAAGATTGTTTTATTTTTGGTAAGTTAACAAGAGAAAAAGCATTTCAACAAATCTTGATATTCTAATTGAAACAGAATTCAGCCCAAGTTTTTTCTTAATTTCTGAAAACAGTAATGCAAGAGTGCAAAATTATCGTGTTAGGGAAGGATTATCTCATGATTAATTCTCAGCATCTCTAGAGATGGAATCATTGACTGTTGAACTTCAAATCATCCAGATAAATGAAGTAGAGAGTTGTGGTCTGTGAAGTGGTATATTAAAAGACCTGCTTCCCTGCTTTTCTTCCAATAACAGGAACAGATCTTCCTCTCTGAGGAAAGAGTCAAGCATTTTGTTGAATGAAAAGTTGGACTAGCCTCCTAACTAGTATATTTTTGTGGTTTACACTATATATTACAAAAGTGTACTTTGTAAACCCCATTAAGTCATATCATGATCTGAACTCAGAAGTAAATTACTTGAAATGGATAAGTTTTGTTGATCTTGTAAAATAATTCAGTAATTTAAATCTATTTAATGTCTCCAGGTCTTCTTCAGTGCAAATATATGTGTATGATGAAATGCTACTGGTTGGATTTTATTTGTATATACATCTATTTTCAATAGAGCAACTGTTTTGCTGCACAAATCCTATCCTATTGGTACTAACTAAGGATACAAAGTCATAGAGTTAGAAAAGATGTCAAGCACCATGCAAGACTCAGTGTTGTGGTACGTTACCTGCCTTTGATTTGCTCGAAAACTACTGTCCAGTGGCAGAGGTTAGGGATGGTCAGAAGCAAGAATTCCCTTTTAATAACTAAATGTTATAGAAAATTATTGAGAAGCTTGAACACCTTCACATTCAGCCTAGGACTTCCAGGATTGTCTGGTTTTTGGTGGAACAGCAATTTTACAGTCCTTGGAACAGTGGAACTGTCCAAGACTTTCGAATCACCAAAGTCTCCAGTGAAACAACATGAAAGCTTGAGTTCAGTTATATTAGGGAGATCTCACCCATTTCAGAATAGTGAGACTGGCAGGAAAATCTGCAGATTTCCAAAGTTTCTGCTGAAAGATTTAATAAAATTTTAATAAATATTTCGAAGTATCAATGTCTGGCATGCCCCTCAAATATCCACCAGTTTTAACCAGTTATAATCTATAACAGAAAACTGTTAAGTATGGATCTTGCTAACCATCTTTGTTGCACAGAAGCTGTAAATTGAGAAGACAGAAAGTCAACAGCTTCCATGATTTTGAAATTTGTTTTTGTTCTTTTTTGGAACAAAGCCAAAGTCTTCTTTTACAGGGTTTTGTAAAGCAAAACAGTGCTGAAAGATAAGTTTTTTTCCACCTGTAACAAAACAATTTCTTTCAGTCTTATTTTCCCAATTTGTTTTACTTATTCTTCTCTTCTGGTGTCTCTGAGTAAGTCCATTGGAGACTTATTCTGTCATTTCTCAGGGCTAAGAAAACCACTGCATTGCAACAGTCGACAGAATCAACACTAAAAATGTTCCCATTCAGCTGAAGCATTAATCTTTGAAATACATATTGTTCAAATTTCCAGCCCGGTGTAACAGTGAACATCATCTATCTGGGCTTCTGTAGAGGCCTTTGACATGGTCCCCCACAACATCCTTCTCTCTAAATTGGAGACATATGGATTTGATGGGTGGACTGTTGCTGGATGGTCGCATCCAGAGGGTAGTGGTCAATGGCTCTACGTCCCTAGGGAGATGAGTAACAAGGGGTGTCCTTCAGAGATCTGTACTGGAACGAGAGCTGTTTAATATCTACATCAATGACATAGACAGCAGGATCGAGTGCACCCTCAGTAAGTTTGCAGATGTCACCAGGCTGAATAGTGCAGTTGATGTGCCTGAGGGATGAGATGCCATCCATAAGGACTTGGGCAAGCTGGAGAAGTGGGCCCTGTGAACCTTCTGAGGTTCGATAAGGCCAAGCGCAAGGTCCTGTACCTGGGTCGAAGTGATCATGTCCAGTATCAATTCAAGATGGGGGATGACAGGATCAAGAACAGTCCAGCAAAGAACGAACTGGAGATAGACGTGAATGAAAAGATGGACGGGAGCAGGCAATGTGTGCTTGAAGGCCAGAAAGCCAGCTGTATCCTTGGCTGCATCTAAAGAAGCATGGCCAGCAGGTCAAAGGAGGTGATTCTGTCACCCTACTGCACTCTGCTGAGACCTCACCTGGAGTACTGCATCCAGCTCTGGAGATGTCAACACAAGAAGGATGAACCTGTTGAGGCAGGTCCAGAGGAGGGCCAGCAAACATCATCAGAAGTCTTTACCAACTCTGCTGTGAAGAAAGGCTGAGAGAATTGGGATTGTTCAGACTGGAGAAGAAAAGGCTCTGGGGAGACCTTACTGAGGCCTTCCAGTACTTAGAGGGCTTCTAAGAAAGATGGGGACAGTCTTTTTAGCATAGTCTGTTGTGATAGGAGAAGGGGTGATGTTTTTAAACTAAAAGAGAGGAGATTTAGACGAGATAATAAGGAAGAAATTTTTTACGATGAGAGTGGCGAAACACAGGAACAGGTTTCTCAGACAGGTGGTAGAAGCCCCACTCCTGGAAACATTCAAAATCAGTTTGGATGATGCTCTGATCAATATGATCTAGTTGAAGATGTCCCTGCTTATTGCAGGTGGGTTGGACTAGATGGCTCTGAAGGTCCCTTCCAACACAAAACATTCTCTGATTCTATTTGTAATATGGTTTCACTCTTTCTTACTTCAGATTTTTTTTCATCCTTAGCTACAATTCAATAGTAACAATGAGCTGGTTTTGTATGCCACTGACAACTAAAACTATATTTTGAAAACTGAATACCAAAATATGTTCAAGTGGCTTATCGTGAATTTTAGGTTGGAAAAACCATCAGCACCAGGTTTTCAAACCATATATAGACATAAGCTGATTTACGTTACAGAAAGTGCAATTTGATAAGGAATGTATTTATTCAGAACCATTTCAGATCACATACCAATTTTGGAACTTCTTACTGAGAAGACTCTAGAAATCAGAAATAATTATTTTACTTTATCTTTTGTCTTTTTAAAATTTCATTAAACATTTTTTCAGAAATTAGTCCTTAAAGCTGAATTTACAGACATATCCCTTCTTTCTAATACACTATCTTGTTTCCTTTCAAGAAATAGTGAAGTAGTTCCTCCATATACTCCTTTAACCGCCCAGAAAATCATCCACAGTCTAACAGCAATTTAAGAGTTAGTACCAAGGGCATGGTGTAGTACTTTCATAAGCAGAGTAAATATTGAGTATCACTATTAAAAGACCATTTTAAAATTCCTGAGTGTTCTTTCAGCAGCTATACACCAAAGAAGGCCAAAGGCACACGTGCTGTGACCCTGAGAAGCTGGGCTATTCATCCTTAGTGAATTGCATGGATCCTGCAAGGAAGAGCCAAAGTCTCACACTCCTGCTCTTCAGTTAGCAGTCTGTTCCACAGTATTTGACTTGAGTGACGTACCTGAACCTACTCAGGCAGAAGAATCACATCTCACCAGGGAGAACAAAGCTAAAAATACAAATGAAGGAACAAAGTCAGCCTTGAGCTCCTCATTTTCTGTCCCGCCTACCTTGTCATCTGCCTTGCTTTTCTGTCTTAAGGACAAAAAGTGAACATAACAAAGGAATGACTACCTCTGCCTTGAGCCTGGAAATCTGCTCAGTCCTGCTCATTGAACAAGCTATAAATATAGCCCCCAGCAGGTTTTTCTGAACCTTTCTTTTCCACTTAAGGCAGGGAATTTGCTATTCACCATGATTACACTACTGTAGACTGCTCATTTTTCTTTCTACTTCCTTTTCTTCCTCTTCCTCTTCTTCTCCTTCTTCTTCCTCTTCCTCCTCCTCCTCCTCTTCTTCTTCTTCTTCTTCTTTGTCTTCTTTTTCTTCTTCTTCGTCGTCTTCTTCTTCTTCTTCCTATTCTTTCTTATTTTTCTTCTTTTCTTTGTTGTTGTTGTCTGTTGTTCAAGTGCTAAAGCTGGCCTGACTTTAACAAAACCATGTAATTCTTTGATCTCTTTTACTCTGTGATTTGTGCAAAATCTATCAATCAGAATTATTGCTTCTGAAAATAAGTGCTGATTACAGCAATTTGTGGAATAGTATGAAAGTTTGTGAAACTGTAACTTCTTACCTGCCATAGCTGTTAGACGACAAATTACACAAATATAAGGAAATTTTTGTATCTGAAGAAAAGTTGAATAGGACAAAGTTTTAAAGGAATGATAAAGGAGACTTTGGCTTGAAATACTGTAATTGCATTTTATTTATTTATTGACTTTCAGCAATGTTCCTCTTCATCATCTAGTTGCTACTTCCAGCCCCTTGTCATAGCTCTCTCTGTGGCTTTATCATGTTACTATTTCTTTATTTTTTAGTTCCCACAATCGCCTGACTCATTTGACACACCATCCACCAACACCCCCCC